>NC_079367.1:27746787-27924287 GCF_021018895.1 Seriola aureovittata | reverse complement strand
TTGGAACCCTCTATGAAACCCACAACAACTTCTGTGACACTGTCACTATGATCAGTCAATATAAATACAGCTGACATGTTCACAATAAGATAAATGATAAGATGAGAAAGAGATCTGTGTGATTTAATTGTTTAAGCTTCGTTAGGCAAAGTGAGTGTGGATGAATAAAATGTTGCGTCTGGAGGTGGACGAGTGACGGACATTTCAAACATTACAGAAACACCTTAAATGCTGATGGTGTGGATCGTCCTTCACCTTAACATTGTAGCTACAATCAGAAAATAGGGCTTTCTCTTAGGTGTTATTGCCATAGTAACACCTTATCTGACTGCTGTACAAGCTTAAGTTCACATTGAGAGCTGCAAGACATGTCACAAACCCAAATGACCTCCAAAAGAGAGACAGTATATGAAGCCTGTACGTGTCCTTGCATCATGAACCAAACTCACTGTTTTATCTCATATTTGCCTGTCTTACATCCCAACCCTCATTTATACTGGAGAAAAATATAAATGCAACACTTGTGTTTACTGTAATTTCACGACAAACACAAAAGGCTTATTTCTCTTGAATTTTGTTTAAAAATGTGTTTAAATCCATGTTAGTGAGCATTTCTCCAAGATAGTCCATCCACCTGACATATCAAGATGCTGATTACGCTGCTGATTATTGCACAGGTGTGCCTGGGGCTGGTCACAGTAAAAGGCCGCTGTAAAATGTGTAGTTTTATCAGAGAACACAGTGCCACAGATGTTTCATGTTTTCTGATGGAGTGTGCAGTTGACAAGCTGAATGTCCACCAGAACTGTTGCCTGTGAAATTAATAATTTTCACGCCAGCCTAGCACCTCCACACCCAGCTTCTTCACCTGGGAAATCTTACAGGTGAAGGTGATCTTACAGCTGAACAGTTGATTTGCATAATCTGTCAGAAACTGTCTCAGGGAAGCTCGTGTTCATGCCTGTCATCCTCAGGGTCTTGACCTGAGTGTAGTTTGTCGTCTTAACCGACCTGAGTGGATAAATGCTCACCGCAGATGAATCCCAGTTTTCATAGAACCAGGCAGATGGCAGGCAGAGTGTAGGGTGTCCTGTGCACGAGTGGTTTACTGATATCAGCGTTGTGAACAGAGTGCCACATGGTGGTGGGGATATGGTATGGGCAGACAATGAACACTGGTAACACTGGTGAATTTTACTGATGGCAGTTTGAATGCACAGAGATGCCGTGATGATTAGGAGTGGGTCACAATCAACCACCTGATCACCTCTGTCATGTCAAATGGTCTCACCAGATACTGACTTGTTTTCTGATCCACGACCCCCCCAAAAAATGCAGATCCAAGTCATATTAAATCCACAGTTCAGTGTCTAATAAATGTCTTCTTATCACAGCCTGACTGATATTGGATTTTTTAATATATCGAGTCAAGGATGACCTGATTAGATTTTGGGGTTCAAAGGTCAAGGTCATAGTGACCTCAGAAAACACTTTTTAGCCATAACTCAAGACTTCATACAGCTATTTTTTTTTGGGGGGGGGGGCAATTTTTGCCTTATTTTGACATATTCTTTTCACAGTGAGAGAGAGACAGGAAAGTCGGAGAGAGAGAGGGATGACATGCAGCAAGGGCCACAGGTCGGACTTGAACCTGTGGCCGCTGCGGTTAGGACTCATTTTTGATACGACTCAGGATAAACAGGGATGTAATCTGAAACTAGTCTGAGGGGACGAGGCAGACAACCACCAGGAGGTGATTCTGGTTTCAAAATAAAACTTTACATTTTAAAGTTGCCTTTTATTGTGACCAGCTCCAGGCACAGCTGTGACATAATCATGTGTAATCAGCATCTTGATCTGTCGCACCTGTCAGGTGGATGGATGATCTTGGCAAAGGAGAAATGCTGACTAACACGGATTGAAACACATTTGTGAAGAAGCTTAAATAAAAATCCAGTGTGTAGAAACAATTTCAACTCATGAAAAACTGGAGCAAAAACTTAAAAAAGTGTTGTTTATATTTTTGTTCAGTGTGTGTTTCTCGTTCGTCGTTACCTTGAGCCCGGTCCCCTTCAGTATGTCCTCTGTATTACCCACAGTGCTCCTCTGACCTTTTCCTCTCTTTGCAGAGCTGAGTGACGTGTGGTCCATCTCCAGCGTCAACGTCCGGCCTGATTTACGGAGCACGCCCAATTCACCCGGCACTCCTCACCTGCCCACCATCACAGAGGAGTGACTTGGGGAGAGAGACATAGAGGGAGACAAAGGATGAGAGAGAGAGAGAGAGACAAAGAGAGAGAGAGAGACAGAGAGAGAGGGAGAGAGAGAGAGAGAAATCTTGAGCATCTCTTGATAAAATTAAACATTCATGACTAAATAAGAAACCATCAAGTCGGATTAAAAACATTCTTGGTTCTTAACTCAAGAGTTAACAAGGAAAATTACATGTGGTTTGCTTTTAATTCACATGTTGCTAAATTAGTAAAATCTCTTTTGTGTCAAATAATCGAAACTGTTGTCTTTGTCAGAAAAGTGTTTATGTAGAAGTTCATCGCACACAGTAAGAAGACGATTGAGAAAATGAATTACCACAGCCTTTAAATAAAAGAGAAACGACAAAGTGACCAAGAACAGAAACATGTAAAGTGAGAGACATCAACGATCTCATCTTTCTCCACCTCCTCTGTTATTCTCTCAGTCTGTGGGCTGGACTGAACTGAACTGATGAACCAGACCTCATCACTGATCTGCCATCAGTGACAGAGAGGAGAGACTCTGGACATGAACCCGGTTCACAGGCAGCAGTGTCACTTTCTACTCTATAATCTCATAGATGCCATTAAACTGTCTGGGCAGTGAGGACAGTGAAACACTGGCCCTTGACAACATGTTCATGTCTGGTCATTCACCACCACCAACTCAGTTCAACAACGCAAGATGTCAAAGAATCTACACCTCACAGAAGAAGGAAGAAAACAATGAACAAATATATATATATATATAGAGCTGTAGTAACACATGAGTCGCTTTCACTCTCTCCGTCTCGTGTTTCTAGTTGATAAAAACGATGTTTGACGGAGGAAGAGTGGAGGACTCAGGGTGAAGCTCTGATGCTGATGGAAACTGTGTCTTCAGAGCAGGAGACATCTGGACATGATGAAATGGACTGAGTGTCCTCTGTATGAATTCTACTCCTTCATTTTCAGCTGTGTCGATATCAGGTGCATCAGACCAAACCTTAAACCATGTCTTAAATCTTAATGTCTCGAGTTGTTGGATGTGGTGTGTGAACTGAACGCTGTTCGACTGACAGGATGAATGTAAACCCGAGGCTTGAGAGGGTATTGTTAGTTAAAATATTTATGTTTGTTACTAAAGTGAATGTATTATCAAGTGGGGCCATGTTTCTCAAAAGCATATGAGAAATGTTCTGGCTGGGTCTTCTCACTTTGGCTGCAGATTTGTGCCAAATGTCGTTTGAGCTGCTCTAAATAAAGATTAGACAAAGATGCTTTTGAGAAACCTGAACTCTTTACGGGGCAGTAAATACAGCATCTGCTTTTTTCCTCACATATATGCACGCAGTACTTTCTGGAAGTATGACTATCGAAGTTTAGTTGTGAAATCCAGAGTGTCGTGTCTCAACCTCTCAGGTGTGAAGTCCAGGAGGTTTGGGGCCTTGGTGTTCTGAGCGTTTTTGCCAGTTTTCTGCACAGTGTTGGAGATGGAGCAGGACATGCTGCAGTAAGTGCCATTAAAAGAGGCTGGCTTTGTTTTCATTGTTTAGAAGCAGAATCACTTTGTTCATGCACCACAGTAAATATACAAGAATTTATTTAGAAAATGTGACAGTAGTGTCTGACAGATCTCCTTGGATGCACATGATCTACAGGGAATTCACAGTTTACACATTTAGCCCACAGTCCCAATCCACCTGTAGTCTTTCATTTAGCATTTAATCTTCCAATCTGAGTCAGTTTGACACTTGGCTAAAAATTGGCCTTTAGGTTCAGGATTTGGTTGGATGTTTGTTGTTGGTTTAGACTTGAGTTTGCTCTGTTTTCGTCTGTGTCCTGTACACAGACAACACTCACTATACTCACGTTGGACTCAGCTGTGGTCTCTCTGACTGAGGTGGTGCTGAAACACGTCTGAAGGACTATTTACAGAAAAAACCTGAAGGCAACACCAAACCTGCGTGTGGCATTGTGGTCATTGTATTTCCTGGTCCTGAAGTCAGTTGAGCAGTGCTGATACGAGAATGAAAAGGTAACAGCTAAATCATTACAAGACAGAATCACATGACTAAGTAACTTAATGTACTGTACTGTATTGTAATATGAATAAGTGGTAGCATTTAGGTGAACTGTATTTGTGTTCCTGTTGAGAATATAGTAGCTGATCTGTTGGGTAGACAAGCGTTTTAGCTACAGTTATCAATCACTAGCTGCACAGCCATATTTATTCTATTGAATATGATGTGTCCCACTGTAAGAGCATTCATTTGAAGTGAGCAAATCTGGTAACTGCTCTCTTGAAATGAAAATCTTGTGAACTCTCTTGAAAGAGATTTCCACTGGTGATTCAGGTGGTGTCATGATTTATATATCCTCACATCCATAATAAAACTGAGTTAGGTAAACGGCAGCTCCCCCCCCCCCCAAGACTTACTAGACGTCACCAGGTAAATGGCTGAGTGCGAGAGGCTGCAAGGGCTCAAAATGTTTTAAAGAGGAATGGGACAGAACTTTCACGTTACCTTGATGATGCCAAAACATGTCGGGTACAATTTTGGGTTCGGGACTTCGGCCTTTGCTGCCTGTAAACAAACTCATGTAGCATAACAGTTGATGAAAACAGATTGAAATATATGCACCTTCATCATCATGCAATTGGAGGACAAATTACTACACACAGCTCTGGCTCTGAATCACCAGTGAGTGTTTACAGCCAAATTACACTGAGGCCACGTGCGAACGTTTACGTTTGCATCGTTCCTTTCATGCTTGTTTATTAACTGTTCTTCTTCTATCTTCTAATTTTTGTTTCATGACAGTTGTTTACAGTTTTTTATGTTTCTGGATGTCCCCTGGTAACCATGACAAACCTGTGTTTAACATCACAACGCTATGAACTATGGGTAATTCCCTTAGTCAAAGTCTGCAGAAATGCAGATTTACGAAAAGTGGCTCAAAATGTCTGATAGAGTCCTCATGCACTTGATGGTTTTATAGTGGGACGTCCTGAACCCTCATGGACTCACCGGGAACGCGCCTCAGAGTCTGTGAGTGTGAAGGGGGACGTTCGCTTTGAGCCTTTGTTTTTAAGGCACAGCGTGGAGGAGAAGTGCTCCTGTTTCCCCTCTATTTATACACTTCATGATCCACTTCTGCTTTGTCCAGTATCTGGCTAAGTTGTACGTGAATCTTACCAAGGTAACATGGGAGATGTGGCTTCAGTCACAGATGAGCAGCAGAGATTTTATCGCTCACATTTACTTGGTTTGTTCATCTCAAACAAGCAGGAAATCTTCTCTGGCATCCTGAAAGCAGAGGCTTATCCTCTGGCTCTGTTTTAGTGTTTAAACCTACAGTTTATATTTAAGACAAACATTCAGTTACATTCTGGTTGTATTTATTGCACTGTCTTCACACACAGACGACCCCTGCATGCTGCTCTGCATGTGTTCTCTCTGTGAAGTTAATGAAAGCAAACGCTAAATCGATACAGTCAATGTCGACGTTGTCAGGTCACAGGCTGAAACTCCATCTTCTCATGGTTTAATCTCAGACACCTTCACTACAGACTGGTGAACAAAATGACTTGATGCTTGAGAAGAATTTCTTGTTTCTTGGCAGAACTAAAGTGCAAGGCTTTGTCTGATGATCGTCTTCCTTTTCTGACCCAGTCATCATCAGTACATCACACAGTACCTGCCTGCAGGAATGTGCTATAGATACAAGTTAGCTTTTTATGTTTGTGCTCATGTAACGAAATAATTCAATGAAATAATGAATTTGACTTCACTAGACGGAGTTCTCTACATCCAGCTGTGTTTTCAGTTCATGGCTTGAAACTGGAAGGATGGTGTTCCTGTTCAACACCTGTTACCATGTGACCAGCTGGTTTTCTGAGTCATGGCTATTGTCACACTTGTCCTTGAATGTGACTTGTGTTGTGATCCTAATTACACCGGAGTTATTTGAAGAGATGCCGACTGTAAAGGACAAACTGTGGACATGAAACATCTCTGAACATCACATCCGCTGTGTTAGAGCATCAACTGTCAACATCTGGAATAATGCAGAGGACACACAGGCTCATGTAAACTCAACAGTGTCTCCGAATAATGAAGTGCAGGAAATACAACCTAACATACAGAGTAATGAGGTTATAATAGTCCAGATGCCATTCTGTCAGACGGTTAGATCTCTGTAGCTTCTTCCATCTTGTGCTGTCCTGAACAGCTGTTTTTATTTTATAGAGGCGTTCCTTCTTTCATTCATGTTTGTTTCTGTTTGTTTTTTTACTGTAACTTTTGATTGTAAAAGCATCTGGTATTAAAACATTAGAAAATGTGTCTCTTTAAGTTGTTTATGCCTGAAGTGAACAGAGAATCTGAAAACTTATGGTCTGTGGTGTTTGATGTTAAATGTGTTGCTGCGTTTGACCCTGAGGTGGAGACTGATTCTAATTATATAGTGATGGAACTTAAAAAGAAAAAGAAAAAAGCTTTTCAATTCTCCTCATCAAGTCTTGGTGAAAGTTGGACACACTGAGCTTCTGTCTTTAAGAGCAGCGACTGATCATATGCTGTATCACATTCATGGTCAGCGGGAAAAGCCAGTTACAGGGACTTACCCAAAAAATCTACCCTGAACCAACATTAGAAACCTCTGCTGTTCTCTTACAGAGGAAGTTACTGAAGAACTTCACTGCATAGATTTTATTCTCAGGTTTGTGAGTTGGAGAGAAAGTGAAGTATTTTTATGCCTTGGCTGGAGGTGTTAAGTTTCAGTCCCATTCTTGTGACTGTGATCAGCTGTGAGGAAATTAATTAATATTTTCTTTATATTTTGATTTGACTTTAGTCAAAGGTCAACGTCACTGTGACCTCACTTAATGCATTTTTGGACATAACTCAGTAATTCATAGACTAATTATGACAAACTTTCAGACAAACGTCTAAAATGATGAAGTGATGACATTTTATATCCAAAAGGTCAAAGGTCATATAGTAGGTCATGATAATGTTAATGCAAAAACACTTTTCTGGCCATTATTCAACACTGTAACTGAGGAACAGGAGCTGAGACTGTGACCATATTTCCTGTAACTTGATTGGTTGGTGGAGACAAACAACCACAAGGCGGGAACTCTAGTTTTATCTTTAACTTACGTCCAAAAGTTATCTAACATAACGTTAGTATATAAATATACCAGTGAACAAACATGAAACCAGTCATCAGACACTATGACACAGAAACCGTTAGATAAGTGTCCAAACTGTGTGTGTTATTCATTCATTATGTCAGTCCGGACAAAACAAATGTATTTAATGTTTTATAAAAAAGTAACAGCGCACACACACAACACACACCGTGACACACTCCGAGAAGTCAAGATGATTGAATTAGTCGGACAAAACAAACCCTCATGAACCATCTAAGACGCAACACAACAGGCACAAACAGGTTTGTATCAGTCCAGAGAGAAACAACAATCTCACAACAAGGTTATCAAATGGAGCGATTGGCACGTCTGTTTGTTCATGATACAAAACCTCCAACGCAGATTACTGGATGAAGAGTTCTACACATCTGACAGAACTGAGTTTCACCAAATCAAAGAAGGAAACAAACTAAATAAGAGACTTTCTAAATGTTTGTGTCACAGATTTGATTTTTGATGTGACCGAATCAACACACAGGAACATGGCATTTCTCTTGAAGTTGTAAGTCTTTTTTTCCCAGAGCTTTAATGCAATTATTTGTATTTGAAGAGTTAAAATCAAAACTACCAAACCTACAAGCCAGTACTAACCAAACATTTTGCTTTTGGTTGTTGGATTATATGTAACTGTAAAATATCCTCTTTATCATTTCAAAGGTAAAGATAAGACTTCACATGCTCATGGACTTAAAGCCAAAGACAGACACTTTCTTTCACACGTTAAAGCTGTAAAAATCAGATCTGTGCCACGATGAAAAATAAACTGGTTGTGTGTTTTTCATGCAGCTTTAGTGGAGGTAAAGCCACTGGTGCAGGGAGAGCGCAGGGTGAGTGTATTTAAATATTCAAAATGTTTATGTGGTTTTACAGCAGATCGTCTGTGTTCTGGGGAAAAACAACTCACTTGTCCCGGTGTGGAGGTATGTGCTCGCTCAGTATGTCACTTCACTTGTTTTTGTGCACTTGATACTTTAAGTCATTTTTATTTGGACTCTGGTTCGCTAACACTAACAAATGTAAGTTTCTTAGTAAACGGGACAATTTTAAGCAACTGTGCAGAAAGAAGTTTTATGTGGAAATTTCCCTTTTAACACAACAGTGTAACTAGACCTCAGAGTGAAGTGCAGTTTTCATCAGCAGGTGTTCACACAATGACATTTTAACAACAGTAAAAAAAAAAAAAAAACTACTGGACTATTAAGTGTGATAGTATTTTGACAAAAGAAGTCTTCACTCAAGGTCCACTTACTACCTTTGTATAACTACAGGAATGCTACAAAAACCCCACAGGATCAGCAGCTGCACCTCACAGGATGCTGGGTAATGTAGTCTCAACAGAAATAGAAAAACAATTATAGCATGAAATGTAAAATTAAACAGCTGGTAATAATCATTACACCAGAGAGGTGTAAACATAAACATAATGGAATACAGTATTAAAACAAACAAAAACCCAGAATTAAACCGTTCCACACAGAAAAGGCCATAAATAGTAAATACAGGTGTTTGTCTGTGTCACACATGACAACAGTAGAGGATTAAATAAATGAGCTCAGGTCCTTTGACGCCACTTCAGTCACACAGTCTGGATCTAAGGCCAGAAAAAACACAGTTGAGAGTTTTTCTAAAGCCGAACAGGAAGCAGTTCTGGAGATTATGAATCAAAGTGATGCAAAGATCAACACTTCAAACTACAGCAGGTACAAACAGAGAACAGAAGCTCATCTGAGTCTGACATGGATTACTGAGAGAAGATACTGTTTCTGAGAAAGAACGTAAACCTACATCTAAGATATGTCTGAAGAGTTCAGACTCTTTCAGTCTAAGCTTTGAGCTCAATGTTAAAGTTAGAGTGTGTGTGTGTGTGTGTGTGTGTGTGTGTGTGTGTGTGTGTGTGTGTGTGTGACATGTTCATATGTTAATGTACATTTGGACTCTTGGATGTTAAACAGTTTGCAGTGTTCAATATAATTTACCTTTTCACTATCATACTGGTAAAGATGGAAGCCCAGTTGGGACAATAAGGTCTACAGTTGTTCATTAAGTTCATGTATTAGTTGACATTCGTATCACATTTTGTCACTTACTTCATGTTAACAAGATTCCTTGTTAACATGCTCAAACTGCAGAACAATGTCCAACTATAGCAGTTACTGTAACATGGTGATATTAGGTGAACTGAACCACATTGTCTTGCATAGAGTCATGCCACTAACTACAGTGACCAGAAACAGTCCTGTTGTATAAATCACAGTCAGAGAGTGACCAGAGAATCGTATGTCATCTACAGTAACTCAGGTGATTGATACATTGGACCTACAGACCAAAACCTCCGACAGTAAAATCACTGGTGCAAAAGGAAATGTAGCCTCCCTCTGTCCAGAGAAAGCTAACAGAGCCTGGGCGCTCCCTCAGTAAAGAGTGACTGGAACACACATCAGACTATTCTCAGACTGCACGGTCCTTAAAGTTTTCAAACAGTGAGGCAGTGAACACCTGCTGCCACTTGGGGTCGCTGCAACATTTACTACAGACTGAGGTTTAACTACTGGAGCACAGTGTCCCCAGTTTGATCTGCATCAGAGAACTTGTGTTCACGTGACAGTAGCTCTGACTCCACACTGTGTTTCTGTACACGAGGTCTGACTGTAGAGTCCTGAACCACAGCGGGAAGCTGGACCTGTAGGACGGAGGGTTTGGAGTGTCAGAGATAGTCATCCTCACTGGACGGCTCATCCTCATCGTAGTTGTAGTTGTGGTGGTAACAGTTGCTGGGGCCTTCGCCGGGGTCGTCGCTGCTGGCTGCCGAACTCTCCCCCGTGAGCTTTGACCCTTCTGAGCTAGCAGAAGGACTGCGGCTCATCCTCCACAGCTGGTGGGCAAAGGTCCGCCCCCAGCTGCAGTGCTGGCCAATAGGGCGCAAGAGTCGGATGAGCTCGGTAGCCTCCTGCCAATAAGAGGTTCACTTGCTGTGGCCCCGCCCGGAGCGCTGCTTGTTCATGGTGGTCAGCATCTGACTGATGTAAGAGGTCAACAGGTCGTCCATCTTGTAGCCCTGCAGGTGTGATGGGAACACACATCAAAAGTAAAGATAGTGGTTCAGCAGAGCAATGGCCCCCCATCAGTGATATATTAGATATACATTAGATTATCAGCTGCTTTATACTGTGAAGTAGTTTAGACCAGTGTTTCCCAACCTATGGGTCGAATTTTGGGGATCTTGATATAATTAATTGGGCAGAGAAGAAGAAAAAAAAAAGTCCCACTTCTCAAAATTGTATTCACTTGTTTGTTTTTTGTGAAATACTGGAATATTTTACCTATTTTGTCCATTAACAACTTCATTGACATGGCTTTTTTTGTAAGGAGTGACAAGCAAAAGAAGTTGGAAATTACTGGTTTAATCTTTACCAATACATTGTATTTAATAGCTTTAATAACTGTAAAATCTGAATCTGTAAAGTAACTAGTAACTATATCTGTCAAATAAATGTGCAAAGTAGAGCAGTAGAAACTACAATATCCTGTGTGTAGTGAAGTAGTCAAGTGTAAAGTAGCAGTAAGCAGGGGTCGCCTTAACCCAATATTTCCCGTAATTGACTGAATTTTTTTAACAATGAGGAAAAATCTGGACGCCGTCCGTCACTTTGACAGATTAGAGCAGAGTAAGACTTCAGGTTCTGTGGCATCACACTCGTGCAGGCAGAAGCACAGATTACACTGTGGACATTCTAACCAAAGTCCCTGAGAGAACCACGTCTTACTGACTCAAGGCCTTGGAGGATCTGTGACCACAGAGGGGGGAAGCCACACCCTCAGTGCAGAAGGAGCACGTGCTGCTTGTAGGATCGGGAAATCCCATGTTCAGAGAGTCTTACCGACTTGAACTGATAATTTCAGCAGCAAGAAAGTCTAATGCAAAACCTCTGACAGTTAGTAAAGTCCCTCAAAACTATAGTGAAGTACTGTACTAGATAGATAGATAGATAGATAGATAGATAGATAGATAGATAGATAGATAGATAGATAGATAGATAGATAGATAGATAGATAGATAGATAGATAAATAGATCTGAGACCAGCTGTCCAATGACAATGTGTGCTTGCAATGCAAACTCAACACTTCCTCCATGCTGTCTTAATAAATATGGTATGATTTACCTTTCCAACAGTCACGGCTCCCACACACCACTCTGCTCCAAGTTTCTCTTCTCTAACATAGACACTGCTCCACTTCCATTACTTCATTCCACTTCGCTGTTTTTCTTTATCAGTGTTAAACCACCATGAATGAAACTACACTTCCTGGACTTAACTTTAACCAAGAAAACTGATGGAATTAGTGCTGTGTGTGTGTGTGTGTGTGTGTGTGTGTGTGTGTGTGTGTGTGTGTGTGTGTGTGTGTGTGTGTGTGTGTGTGTGTGTGTGTGTGTGTGTGTGTGTGTGTGTGTGCGTGCGTGTGTGTGTGTTGTTGTCACCCACCAGCGAGGTCTCACACAGCAGTTTGCTTCCTCTGACCAGGTTGCCGATGGTGATGTGGAAGTAGGTGTTCCCACTGCTCCAGTTGGAGATCTTGGTGAAGGGGTGTGTGGTCAGGATGTCCTGCACAAATACACAGAGAAAGGTCAAACCTCGCCCCCCCTCCAGTCAGCCTGGGCTGAGTGTATGTAATGGGAGATTAAACACATTTTGTAGGGATCTTTCTGTGTTTACCATGTACATGTTAATCAGCACGGTTTCGTGAAATCAGCCTTAGAAATCTGGCATCGGTTGAACTCTTATTCAAGCACAAACCTTGGGCTTTGGGTCGATGAGACTGACTCCGTGCTTGTTGATGGCGATCAGCAGGATCTCTGGGTAGTTGGGCTCTGTGGTTTGCTAAGAACAAAGGATAGATATTTATATTGTTGTAGCCACTGATCGCCTTGATCGCCTTTCATATCTTATCACTTTTACATGTGAAGCAGTAATGTTTTATATCGAATCTTTCTGTGACAGACAGATGACAGCTGAGAAGTCAGGACGTTCATTTCAGCTGTTTCCTCTTGTTACGTTTGATAAAACTGATGTCAAGACAAGGGAGTGAGGACTGCAGACAGGAAGTGGCAGGCTCCGGTGTTTTTACCTTGACCTCGAAGAAGGCAGAGCCAAATGTCGGCCATTTGTAGATGATCTTTAGGAACATCAGTTTGGCCTCTTCCCTCGATTTACCGGCCTGCTTGTTGAAGTATGCAACCACAGACTGTAGTCAACACACACACACACACACACACACACACACACACACAGACACACACACACACACACACACACACACACACACACGTATTAATTATTAAGCTCCGTTCAGTCGTCATTACTTAATGCAAGATTTTGATTTAGAGTGGATACAAATTCAGCAACTGGCATTAAAAAAGTCGAATAAAAATTAAACTTATTTATACATATTTATTCTACATCAAGCATATTGAATATTTTGAATGTTAGTTAGATTAGAGTAGATTGGGTTCTCTTTATCTAGTTGCGCCGCTGCACCTGACTATAATTTCTTCTTTAAAACAAGTCTGACAGTAACAATTACTTTACTTTTTATAAAGCTGACCAAAACAATATTTACCGTGGTTTTACATTATAAAATATAAATTGCACATATTTTGACCCTTGGATACAACAAGGTAAAAGTTAATATTCAATATCAATGTCAGACTGTTTTGTCAATAGAGTTTTGTAGGTTTACCCTTTTCCAGTCATCCGGTGACATCTGACGAATGAGATCCTGGGGAACCAGCTCCCGCAGCATCTTGGGAATTGTAGGAAAGTGTGATTTGTCATCCTCAAACTTGACGCGGTAGATGAGCGCTGCAAGCTGGAAAACCTCTTCCCGTGAACACTTATGGTAGCCACGCAAGTATTTAGGCAACTCCTGAGTAAAAGAAGAGTTGTTATTTATACAACGGTAAAGTATGAGTGGAAATGTGACTCATAATCATTTTAGAACAGTTTGAAGCAAATTGCCAAAAGATAAGTAGCACATGATTAAAAAAACTTTGGAAGTGACTCTGTGTCAGCTGAGACAAAGATGAAGTGAAGTGTAAAGGAGCATTTCTGCCTGAAACTGTATAACTCAAGTATTTTCTCCTGTCTCTCTCAACCTGGTAATAGTGGAAGATGGAGTCGGCGAATGAGTCCTTCCCTGGAACTGTGTTGGTCCACAACTTCTTCATGAAGAACACTTGATAGGTCAGAGAGGGAATGATACCTGCAAGGCGGGAGAGAAGAAACACAAGTGAGATTCAACCTAAAAACTGGTGTAATATGAGTTTTATCCAAGTGCAGGTTTGTTCTAACATCAAAATCATGATGTTTCACAGTCTGCAGTTTGTGTCAGGACAGGACAGAACGTCTCCTGGCAAACTCCACCAGAGCTGAACCGCTGAGACATCGGCAGAATCCGTCATCATGATAACGGGACACGGCCTCCCGCGTCTCCAGGGTTACCACGGCAACCACAGCCACCTGGGTTCCAGCCGAGGGTCTCCAGCTACAGCGCAACTCACAGTAGGCCGGTCTTAACACTCTGCTCATGACTGGGTTGATGTCGAAATATAGCAATATTTAATCATCAAACCTAATTCGTAGATGTAGTATCATTAGCTGTATAGCCATATTGTATAGCCATGACATATTCTCTCCCACCATTGCCAACTCATCACACTGCTAATGTCATTATTATTTTCATCTTTATGATTATTACACCTTGCATTTACTGTGTAGATAGTAGTTTAGTTAATAAACTCCTTTACACCCAGTTGTTGTCCTGTTGTGTTCTTTTGACATAGAGACTGGAGATCCATTGAATCCAGAAGTCATGGCTTCAGATATGAGATTGATAAATCTGGCAATGAAGTAATTCATTGTTGTCCTCCTAGAGGACTGGTGCCCCATTTCAACAAGAGTAAATCCTAAAATATGGTGTTCACGCTACAACAGACCAGATTTGATTTTTATGTGGTAAAAACAAAACTGACAGTGACATCGATATAACAATATCTTTAGTGCCACAGAGGTAAAACAGATGTTGGTACGAACCGTCTTTAGCTGGTCGAGATTTTTTGATCCAGTCCGTCAAATGTCTGACAAAGTCAAAGAAGAAATCTCCCTCTGGCACACTGATCACCTGCACAATACACACAGTCAGACATATCAGCTTGGCGCAAGTTAATCAATAAAGTAATTACAATGTATCAAACAGAATTCACTTTTTAGATGCTGTAAAAATGTGTTTTACATTATTTCTGTCTTCACTTAAATGTCATGCAAGTTGTTATATATTTTTTTGATCACACACAAATTACAATAAATCTTTCTGGTGAAACTGAAGATCGCTAACACATGAAGGATATGAAAATAAACGTTTGGCCTAAAGATAAAACAAGGTCTAAGGACATGAGTGACAGCATAAAATGAAGACACAAAAACACCTGAAAAACAGGTAAGGATGGGAGAAGTAATACATAACAATATTATAATTAGAATTCAAATTTTATTTTAGAGGAATAAAACAAAGTCTGGTGAGAGGACTGACATGATAATAGCATGACCAACACCTCAGTGAGACAGGTAATATCCCACCTAACATCTCTCCTCCTATCATTCACATATCCTTATCCATGGATAACCGGCTTTGAGAGCAGTGACAGGTTTTGATCATTCGCCTGACCTTGTCTGAGATCTTGACGAAGAGGCTGAAGCCTTCAGGAGATTTGAGCAGCAGCCTGGTGGAAATGTTCTGGCAGAAATCCTTTGCTTTGGTGCTGGACTCCACCTCAAACGCCTGCAGGTTTGAGACGAACAATCAATTAAAACAATCTCAGTTTTCAAACAACACTTTCTGGTCAAGTGTGAATTACATGTGTGTGTCGTACCTCATCTGTATCATCAGGAAAGTAGACTTTGTGGAAGATCTGGGTTGTCTTATGTTGGATGGCCTCCACTTCCACCAAATGAGGGGGATACTTCCTGGATCCGTTGCTGTTACCGTGACAACAACGACAATTAGGCAGAAAAATTAAAGGTCAGTGAAATTGTGTGTCATAGAAACAGAAGTTTTTAATTCACAACAGCATATTTCTCCTGAGTCTATTAACTGATTGAGTCAACTGTCAGAAAAATTATCTACAACTATTTTGATAATAGTTTATTGTTTTGAAGCCAAAATGCCTCTCAAATAGATTTTCTGCTTTTCTCTATCTTACATCTTTTGATATGTTTATGTCATGCCATCTTAACATGGTGATAACTACCTCACACAATCCCATGTCCCAAACTATCACTTTAAAATGTGTCTCTTTTGTCTTAGCTCTTTTTAAAACCAGATGCATAAGCCAGCTGGCCAGAGGTAACCATTAATTAATTGGTAAATAATCAAATGTCTGGCATATGTAGTTATATCCCTGTATCAAATAACTAGATAGTTCAGGCACCTTTCACTCAACAGTAATCAGTCGAAACAAATGAAGTGTTAAGTTTCACCGTAGTGCTTTGTGCAGCCTCTGCATGCAGTCTCCAGAGAGCGGGTGGTGTTTCTTGGACTGGAGGAAGCGCTGGATGTGCGGCAGCAGCATGTTACTGGGTGGAAACAGACCAGTACACAACCAAAGCAGCTCCCAGCCTTTCTCCTCACTGTACCTGCAGCAGCACAAAGCTCAGGGTAAGCTCCTCCATAGAAACGCAGTATCTGCTGTGAGTGCTCCATGCTGTATTACTGCACCAATACTGAATGATTAATGTACACTGAACGCAACAGACTGGTCATTTGTATAGTGTTTAGCATTTAGTATTTGTGTGTATTTTTTGCAAAGTTCACTGTTAATGCTGGAAAATTTTGTGGATAATTTCTTTCCGAAGAATCAGTGTGTGACTGTGAACCTTGAATTTGCACCAAGATATGATTGAGATTATTGAGGAATCACTATAGTGTCAGTTTACACACTTGACGTGATTGTCAGTGAGCTGTTTGATGATCTGACAGTAGATCTCGTCTTTCAGGGGTTCGGCCTTCAGCGCTCCTTCAAAGATCTGGTCTGTCAGCTCGTTGACTGAGCGCGTCCGTTTGGACGGGTAGTCGCCCATGTACTTCATCATAGGTGGGACAGACGTCAAGGAATAAAACAGCCTGACTAGCCGGAATTCAAAGTACAGAATGTACATGAATATCTGGATGTGACACAGAGGGTAGAGACACTTCCTTCCTGAATTCTGTTGCTTTTTATTAAATATATAAAATAATAAAAAGCACTTTGATGCCCACGCTCAACACAGAAATCAAAAAAAAACTTTGAAGTCACCGGTACATGATGAGTTATAGAATTGTACATATATGTATATATGTATATATACATATATATGTATATATATAAATTATATATATATATATATATATATATATATATGTATATACATTTCCTGTTTCTCTCCACTGATTGTCAAATAAAGGGAAAAATGCCATAAAAAAATAATAGTTAAAAAAAGTTGTCAGTCGGCAGCTTCACATCAGCGGTTTAAAGGATATCTATGAAGGACATGCAGGCGTCCTGAGCCAGCTCCTCGTGGTTGACGACCTTCTTCAGCAGCGGCTGCTTGAGCGGCTCTCTGGTGCAGCTCCACATCTTGTCCTTCCCACGATTCTTAGTGACCATCACTCTGCTCAGGGTGTGTTTGGGAGGAGGCCTAGAAGAAGCAGGTTACCTCAGTGACATGCCGACATGACTGCATGCCGATCAAAAATGAAAATGAACCACACAACTGTAATCACACGGCACATACTTCCCTCCTGTACAGAGTCCTTCACTATACCTTTATAATGTGAGATGTGATGTTGGAGAAGCGTGAGGGAAGAGTCCTGTGATAACTTCTGTATTGTCTGAGTTTAAATTAAGGAAATTTCAGGACAGACAATCTTTAACTTAGTAAAGGCAGGCCTTTTGGGGGGCTGTCATGTCGTCCATCTTTATAAACAGTCATAATGAAGAACACTAAGGTCCCTGAGCTTCTCCACAACTGAAATAGCTACATTACTGTGCTTTCTGGATGTAACCGTGGGTTTACATGTATGATTTGTGCTTGTGTTTGTAAGCATGTGAACATGCCTGTGTATATTGTTTATGTTCATTTGTTTTTCGTGGGTGTGTTTCTGTGTACCTGAAGTAGTCGTAGGAGAACTCCTCCAGTGTGTAGGGTTTCAGTTTGCCGTCGGTCTCTGGCAGGACGAGCTGCGAAACACGAACCGACTCCTGGCGCTGATCCGGTGTCATGGTTACCAGCGCCTGATTGGTTGGATTATATCTGATTACATAACATTTATTTGACTTACATTTATTGTCTTCAGACAAAGGCACAAGAGCCAGGTGTCGTCATATTAAATATGTAAATTACATATCTGTTACAGCAATATGGGAAGTTTTAAGAACTGTAACTCTGATTCCTCTCGCTCTTCTTCAACTGCCCCCAAAATACAGTCATTATGTTTTGAGCAGTGGGTGATTTGAGGGGGGATGAGGGTGGATGCAAAACCAAAGTGCATCCCCCTTGTTAACCTGCCAACCCCATGTACATGTACACACATGGCTGTACCTGAACGCGACCCAAGGCCTATGCAGTTAATGTAAGCTGAAGCACTGAGGTTGTGTTACCATGTCACACAGTTGTTACCACAGTAACAGACTGACTGTTTATCCTAATTACACATGGATAGGCTCCTTAAATGACCATAAAAAGATTTATAAAGGCTATAGGTGTTTTAATACAAATCTACAGCACACAGATTGCTCACTGTCATCAGCAGTTCGAAGCATCCTAATGAGCAGTACTTCCTATTGTTTGGCCGACGTGACCGAACCTGACTCAAACCCCTCCTTTCTAATTTTTTGTCCGTAACCAACCTGACCTGTCTGGCCCACCTGGTCCCGTCTGCCTCGGGTATCAACACGGCAGTTCTTTGGTTATGTCAACAAACCAGACAGACAGCAGAATCCACCCTGGTGTGGAACAGCTAACTACAGAATGTTACTGGTGGACTTGTACTTCAGTGCCTCTCATCCCCAGGAATAACTCCTGTGGGGTTGTACCACACAGTGGCTGTAAGGCAGGAGTTGTTGTTGGCGTCCCACTTGTCACACATATTAGGAAACTAAGGAGGTTGTTGCATGTGGGCATCAAGGTTTTTGTTAAGTGTCTATATGGGCTCGGCACCAGAGGTGCAGGACACTCAAGAAATCAATCAATCTGTTTAAAGTGTGGAACATATTACTTAAACTGAAAATACTTCTTGAATTAAAAAAGCTGTAAGTCGGACGCTGCTGTCCGTCTGTGTTTGCAGCTCAGTGCTGTAAAGACGAGTTTCCTTCGTAACAATGAGGAATTTACACTGAGTCTTAAATAAAAGCTCTTTTTTTTCCTCTCACCACTATTTCTTGTTGAGGTCGGGCCACGGTGGGCAGGACATAGACACAGTCGGCCGGGAAATCTCCTCTCTGATTGGTTCGCTCGTTGATGCCGTGGGCCCAACCAGAGTTGAGGACCTGCTCACCGGTGTCCTGGTCCAATAGGATCAGGTCTCCCTTCAGGAAGCTCAGGAATGTTGACTCCTCCCCAGCTGTGGCAAAAAACAAAGTTTGTCCTGGCATGAGACGATCATCTTCTACTTTTAAACATTCTCTGTGGTGACACTGCCTCTTTCTGTCTAGTACATAATCTCAGAAAATGTATTTCAAGTACAGAATATTATTGTAAAGGTGTTTGATGGAAATCTCTCTAACAGATAACGTCCTCAAACTGGTGTTACACATGTTGCAGGTCATGTATTATAATGCAAACACTGTATTACAGCATTTCTACATTTCCTTTGAGTATATTTAGGGCCAAAACAACCAGATATTACAGCCCTCAACTTAACAATCTTTCCTCTTTACATTTACAGATGATTCCATGTCTCAATTAGTGCTGCAAATATTAGTCACTTAATCGATGGAAAAAGAAGACAGAAAAAAAAAGAATCAACACTTTTGACAATTGAGTGGTTAATTGTTTAAGTTGCTTTTTCTAACCAAAAGTCTGCTAGTTCCTGCTTTTTAAATGTGAGCATTTGCTCCTCAGCTTTGTTTTATTTCGTACTAAAATTAATATTTGAAAATTTGAAGACACTGTTCAATATGTGTCTTCAGTGAGGTTTAAATCTCCTTCTCTATTAATAAATAAAAAAACATCACAATATAAAAACTGGACCCTCTGGACTTACTGGGGTTAGGGTTGTCCTGCAGCGCGACCACAAACTTGGACCTCTTCCTCAGGCCTTCCAGGAAGGTCACCACCAGGTCACGGATGTCTTCTGCATTATTGGAGGTGAAGGTGTACTCGTCTCCTTTGATGGTTGCCAAAGTGAAACTCTGACCCTGCAGCTTTCCTCCCCTGAAACAGGAAATCCCCAAAAATTAAACAACACAACATGCTGAATGTCATTTCCAGATTTGACGTCTCCATCAGCAGGACAACATTCTGTCTGAGTGATTCCCAAAACTTCAGAATCACTGTTAAAATAAAACAGTTTCCTGATCTGAAACTGCCATATTTAAGGTTTGGAACCAAAACAACTTGGTCACGATCAGGAAAAGATCCTGGTTTAGGTTAAAATAACTGCTTAGTTGACTGTCAGTAGGAAATGAGAAACCAACAGTGATCTTCAGCATCAAACTCCAACATTGTGTTGATCCATCCAGTCACCCAGACCTCCTCCCCTCCTCCTGTTCAGTGACTACAGGTCCCAGCATGCCTCACCTGCTGCTGGAAACTGCAGTGATTTCTGGGAAGGAAAGCTCTAAGAGGACCTGCTCCTGCTCATCTACAAAATAAACTCCGGTCCAATTGACGGCTACGATCAGGTCATTCTTAGGCAGACTGGGACCTGAGAGGCAGAGACACAGAATTCACTGTCACAGGAACAAGACAGAGGATTTAGATCTTTAGCACGACGTTTTCAGTAATCTTTATTGTACAGAACACACATTTTCCTAATAACTGCTAATATGGAACAGTAATTTGTTAGGAAGGTTCCTGGAAAGGACCGTGTAATTTACTGTAATACTGACGAGGACAATGAAGACTGTGATTAAATGACACTTTCAGTTTTACAATTTATATTGTAAGCTTCTTTTACCAAAGTGACCATCTATAAATCAGTACACGGCAGGTCAGCTGAAGATACAAAACTGCCCTGGAATGAGGAGAATAAGGTTTCTATCTTCGAGCTCATTTCCGCGTGCCTCGCATCGCCTCTGAAAGTCTTTTGGATCATTGGGTATTTGGTGCATCCTCAGTGTTATAGTGTAAAACAGGTCGTAGCTGGTCACCTGAGAACTTGAAGGCTTCGTAGAAACGAGAGAAGAGCAGAGGCCACTTGTGGCGAGCGAAGTCCACCACTTCCTCTTTCACCTTCTGAGGGTCGAACCTTTTCTGGGTGTAGATGCCCTGAGACCAACAGAGACACGTTTTACTAACTTTATGCATGAAAAGGAAGAGAAATAACTCTGTGGCGTCTCTGTGGCAGGTGATGTTATATGCAGTTAATGTATATGCAAATGTAGGAAAGTTGTTTTTTCTTAATTATTGCCCTTCAATATGAATGTAAACCAACCAATCAACAAGTCGTTTTCAGGTTATTTAAATTTAGCCAGAAAGCTGAATTAATGGTATTGGCATTAGTACTGGACTTTATTTAGATGTAGCTGCCACCATGCCACCAGTTGGTGGAGTCTAATAATCATTTTTTCATAGACTTTATGCTCTAGGAACTACTTGGTGCCAGACCCCTCCGGTGTATGTATCTGAGACACAAGAACATCAAGGATTTAAAACTGACACAGTTTGTCCCAGTGACCAGCACCTTTTTGTGGGCAGCCATGATGAAATGAGCCCATTTCTCCACTGTCCTGGAGGTGCTGATCTCTCTGTCGGGGATGTAGGAGGGAATGAGGCTCAGCAGGCGCTCCAGAAGGATCTCTGAACCGTAGTCAACGTAATACTGCTGAGAGGCCAGCTCTGCCAGGTCATCCTGAGGACACAGAGAGACAGATGCTGGTAAGTTGGTTTGTTAAATGTGGAAAAAAAAAATGTAGATGCAAAAGATGCCGACAAGGTAGAAGAGTTTTTTAAGATCTGAGACACTAAGACTTATCTGAAATATCTGAAAAAACACGAGGATGAACTTTGCTTTGTCTTGTTTGTCTTCTATCCCTTTCTTTGCATGTTTTTTCCTACCTGTCGTTACTCAGTATGTGTTACACTGTGGATTTCAGTCATGGATGTCGTGTGTTTTAAATCTATGTGGTCTGTTGTGTCTCTTGTGTTCAAGGTCTTTTTAACATCTTTCATTATGAAATATATGAAACACGATTATAGTCCAAAGTGATGACATCATTTAAAGAGCTGATGTGTCTTCTGCTTTCTGCCGACTCGCTCTCTTACATTCTGATAACAGTTTAAAAGTCTATCCGCTCTTTGTGTTTAAGCCAAGCTCACTAGCTGCTGGCTCCAGTTTCATACTTAGTGACAGACATGACAGTTGCGTCAATATTCACATCGAACTTCCCAAAATGTCAAACTATTCCAAAACAGAGAAAGTGCCTTCACCCTGTCGCAGCGGTATTCCCCGAACTTGACGCCCCTGACAGTTTGTTGGTAGATGAGGTTGGTGGCGACCAGGTCGTCGGCGGGGCAGTGCCACGGCGTGAAGATCTCCTTCCTGAAGAAAAGCCTCCAGGGGGCGTTCCTCTCCTGGGCTCCCTGCTCCTTCGCATACTGCTCACACTGTGACACGGCATCCATAACATGGTCGTTCCCACTGCCCAAAGAGGAGACCTACAAAAAGAGAAGATATGAATGCTACTTCTGCCACCACAAACAATGATTCAGTTTCCTTCACTAGTGTCAAATATTTACATCATTATTTGAACAGCCAATTTGCAAACTATTACTAATACTAATACTATGTATTATTAGTGCCACGGGTGCTCAGCTCCGAGGCACTCCTCTACAGCTAGAATAGCTAAGAGGAGTGCCTTCTGTTTCGGGTTTATTATTCTTCTGCGAAATTTCGGCGCGTAACTTGTCCCGCAGCTTTGAGAAAACTCCTGTAATATATACATCAAAACGTGCGTCTTGATCCCGAAAGGGGTGCTATGACTTTTGGTGTTAAAATTCCAATTTTTCCCAAAGTTATTCCCAAAAAACTGGGAATAAATAATGCATTAGAAATGCATTGGAATTTTCTTTAGAAACCCACCTTTTTTCTACAAAATTGCACCTTTTTTCTGAGTCACCCAGCTCTCTCATACCTGCACGTAGAAATGTGATTCAAACTATAAAACGGAGGAAAACTTCTGCTCTCTCAAAAAGACAGGAACTGTTTTTACATAACATGTAAACTTTTCAAAATGTGAGCACTCAAAGGAGGAGTGCAAATCACTTTTTCTTCAAAGTTAGAGTGAAAGCGTCAGTTGGCTAGAGTGCGTGAAGCAGTAAAAAATAACCTTTATTTTTATTTTTAACTCGAGCTCGCGGCCAAACCGTAAAAAGGAGACAAATAATTATTTCTGAAAATGTAGACATAGTTGTTGGGATTCATAAAATGTAACTTTGACAGGCAGGGTCTGCACAAAATTTAAACGGGGGTGCCGAGTCCGGCAGCAATACCTGTCTCACTCTCATTGACACCTAATGTAATCGTCTTTTTTATTCAAAAGAATCTCACTCTGTCTTCGCACTGAGCTTACGCACTCATTTTAAGGAATATCTGAATAAAATACAGACTGTAGAAACTTCTGGCTTCAGTGTCTGGCACGGTCTTTTCGGTTTATGAAAAGAAGTAACGGTTTTCTCATAATTTGAAGTTGTTTGAAGCCATGTAGAAGCCAAATTCTGGGCAGATTTTCACAATGCCATGGCAACGGCAGCTCCTGACCTGTGTACGTGCCTGCGTGCGCCTAGCAACCAGATAACCAACTCTCCAAGCTCTGCTAGCTTTACATTAGCCGCATGTTAGGTCTCAAATTACATTTAGTTAGGTCTTAAATATGTAAGTCCATTTACTGCTTCGTTTGTTGCTTTTTTTTTTGTTTTGTTAAAAGAGTGAATGAAGTTGTGACGGTCTCCGCTGAGACAGAGAAGAGGAGGAGCTACTAGCCCTCTCTCACTGTCACTTGTAGTCGTGTTGCTCCCCTCCCGTGTAATGTTAAATTTAGCACAGAAAAAAACATAATAGTGGTAATTTAAATAGTGGTTCATGGGATTTATTAACCCTCAGGGGTCCCTCTGTCCTTTTTTGGACATTTTCTTTACTTTTTTTTTGATTTGCTGATCATTTTGGCTGTGTTACAGCTGAAGGTATGGATGGAAAAACGTCATAGTATAGTATAAAATTTCAAAAAACGTCATAGTATAATAAGGCATAAAAATGGCAAAAAGCATCATAGTATAGTCAGGCACAAAACGTCACAGTAAAGTAAGGGGAAAAAATGCCAAAAAAAGTCATATTATAGTAGAGCATGAAAATATCAAAAAACGTCATAGTATTGTATAGCATAAAATTTCAAAAAAACATCATAGTATAATACGGCATAAAAATGGCAAAAAACGTCAGAGTATAATCAGGCACAAAACGTCACAGTATAGTAAGGCATAAAAATGCCAAAAAAATACATATTATAGTAGAGCATAAAAATGGCAAAAAACGTCATAGTATTGTATGGCATAAAATTTCAAAAAAACGTCATAGTATAATAAGGCATAAAAATGTCAAAAAACATCATAGTATAGTATGTCATAAAATTTCAAAAAATGTCATAGTATAATAAGGCATAAAAATGACAAAAAAACCTCATAGTATAGTCAGGCACAAAACGTCAAAGTATGCTAAGGCAAAAATATGCCAAAAAAAGTCATATTATAGTAAAGCATAAATATGGCAAAAAACGTCATAGTATTGTATGGCATAAAATTTAAAAAAAACATCATAGTATAATAAGGCATAAAAATGGCAAAAAACGTCATAGTATAGTATGGCATAAAATTTCAAAAAACATCATAGTATAGTATGGCATAAAATGTCAAAAAATGTCATAGTATACTAAGGCATAAAAATGGCAAAAAAAGTCATGTTATAGTAAAGCATAAATATGGCAAAAAACGTCATAGTATTGTTTGGCATAAAATTTAAAAAAATCATCATAGTATAATAAGGCATAAAAATGGCAAAAAACGTCATAGTATAGTATGGCATAAAATTTCAAAAATGTCATAGTATAATAAGGCATAAAAATGACAAAAAAACCTCATAGTATAGTAAGGCACAAAACGTTACAGTATAGTAAGGCATAAAAATGGCAAAAAAAAAACATATTATAGTAGAGCATAAAAATGGCAAAAAACGTCATAGTATAGTATGGCATAAAATTTCAAAAAAACATCATAGTATAATAAGGCATAAAAATGGCAAAAAACGTCATAGTATAGTATGGCATAAAATTTCAAAAAAGGTCATAGTATAATAAGGCATAAAAATGGCAAAAAACGTCATAGTATAGTCAGGCACAAAACGTCACAGTATAGTAAGGCAAAAAAATGGCAAAAAACGTCATAGTATAGTCAGGCACAAAACGTCACAATATACTAATGCAAAAAAATGGCAAAAAAAGTCATGTCATAGTAGACCATAAAAATGGCAAAAAACGTCATAGTATTGTATGGCATAAAATTTCAAAAAAAACATCATAGTGTAATAAGGCATAAAAATGGCAAAAAACGTCATAGTATAGTATGGCATAAAATTTCAAAAAACATCATAGTATAGTATGGCATAAAATGTCAAAAAATGTCATAGTATACTAAGGCATAAAAATGACAAAAAAACGTCATAGTATAGTCAGGCACAAAACGTCATAGTATAGTATAAAATTTCAAAAAAGGTCATAGTATAATAAGCATAAAAATGGCAAAAAAAGTCATGTTATAGTAAAGCATAAATATGGCAAAAAACGTCATAGTATTGTATGGCATAAAATTTAAAAAAATCATCATAGTATAATAAGGCATAAAAATGGCAAAAAACGTCATAGTATAGTATGGCATAAAATTTCAAAAATGTCATAGTATAATAAGGCATAAAAATGACAAAAAAACCTCATAGTATAGTAAGGCACAAAACGTTACAGTATAGTAAGGCATAAAAATGGCAAAAAAATGGCAAAAAAAGTCATGTCATAGTAGACCATAAAAAATGGCAAAAAACGTCATAGTATTGTATGGCATAAAATTTCAAAAAAACATCATAGTGTAATAAGGCATAAAAATGGCAAAAAACGTCATAGTATAGTATGGCATGAAATTTCAAAAAACATCATAGTATAGTATGGCATAAAATGTCAAAAAATGTCATAGTATACTAAGGCATAAAAATGACAAAAAAACGTCATAGTATAGTCAGGCACAAAACGTTACAGTATAGTAAGGCATAAAAATGGCAAAAAAAGTCATGTTATAGTAAGGCATAAATATGGCAAAAAACGTCATAGTATTGTATGGCATAAAATTTCAAAAAAACATCATAGTATAATAAGGCATAAAAATGGCAAAAAACGTCATAGTATAGTATGGCATAAAATTTAAAAAAAACATCATAGTATAATAAGGCATAAAAATGGCAAAAAGCGTCATAGTATAGTATGGCATAAAATTTAAAAAAATGTCATAGTATAATAAGGCATAAAAATGGCAAAAAGCATCATAGTATAGTCAGGCACAAAACGTCACAGTAAAGTAAGGCATAAAAATGCCAAAAAAATACATATTATAGTAGAGCATAAAAATGGCAAAAAACGTCATAGTATTGTATGGCATAAAATTTCAAAAAAACGTCATAGTATAATAAGGCATAAAAATGGCAAAAAACGTCATAGTATAGTATGGCATAAAATTTCAAAAAATGTCATAGTATAATAAGGCATAAAAATGACAAAAAAACCTCATAGTATAGCCAGGCACAAAACGTCACAGTATGCTAAGGCAAAAATATGCCAAAAAAAGTCATATTATAGTAAAGCATAAATATGGCAAAAAACGTCATAGTATTGTATGGCATAAAATTTCAAAAAAACATCATAGTATAATAAGGCATAAAAATGCAAAAAAATGGCAAAAAACGTCATAGTATAGTATGGCATAAAATTTCAAAAAACATCATAGTATAGTATGGCATAAAATGTCAAAAAATGTCATAGTATACTAAGGCATAAAAATGACAAAAAAACGTCATAGTATAGTCAGGCACAAAACGTTACAGTATAGTAAGGCATAAAAATGGCAAAAAAAGTCATGTTATAGTAAAGCATAAATATGGCAAAAAACGTCATAGTATTGTATGGCATGAAATTTCAAAAAAACATCATAGTATAACAAGGCATAAAAATGGCAAAAAACGTCATAGTATAGTATGGCATAAAATTTCAAAAATGTCATAGTATAATAAGGCATAAAAATGACAAAAAAACCTCATAGTATAGTAAGGCACAAAACGTCATAGTATAGTAAGGCATAAAAATGCCAAAAAAATACATATTATAGTAGAGCATAAAAATGGCAAAAAACGTCACAGTATAGTATGGCATAAAATTTCAAAAAAACATCATAGTATAATAAGGCATAAAAATGGCAAAAAACGTCATAGTATAGTATGGCATAAAATTTCAAAAAAGGTCATAGTATAATAAGGCATAAAAATGGCAAAAAACGTCATAGTATAGTCAGGCACAAAACGTCACAGTATAGTAAGGCAAAAAAATGGCAAAAAACATCATAGTATAGTCAGGCACAAAACGTCATAGTATAGTAAGGCAAAAAAATGCCAAAAAAAGTCGTATTATAGTAGAGCATAAAAATGTCAAAAAACGTCATAGTATTGTATGGCATAAAATTTCAAAAAAACATCATAGTATAATAAGGCATAGAAATGGCAAAAAACGTCATAGTATAGTATGGCATAAAATTTCAAAAAACATCATAGTATAATAAGGCATAAAAATGGCAAAAAACGTCATAGTATAGCCAGGCACAAAACGTCACAATATACTAATGCAAAATAATGGCAAAAAAAGTCATGTCATAGTAGAGCATAAAAATGGCAAAAAACGTCATAGTATTGTATGGCATAAAATTTCAAAAAAAACATCATTGTGTAATAAGGCATAAAAATGGCAAAAAACGTCATAGTATAGTATGGCATAAAATTTCAAAAAACATCATAGTATAGTATGGCATAAAATTTCAAAAAAACATCATAGTATAATAAGGCATAAAAATGGCAAAAAACGTCATAGTATAGTACGGCATAAAATTTCAAAAAAACATCATAGTATAATAAGACATAAAAATGGCAAAAAGCGTCATAGTATAGTATGGCATAAAATTTAAAAAAATGTCATAGTATAATAAGGCATAAAAATGACAAAAAAACCTCATAGTATAGTCAGGCACAAAACGTTAGAGTATAGTAAGGCATAAAAATGGCAAAAAAATACATATTATAGTAGAGCATAAAAATGGCAAAAAACGTCATAGTATAGTATGGCATAAAATTTCACAAAACATCATAGTATAATAAGGCATAAAAATGGCAAAAAACGTCATAGTATAGTCAGGCACAAAACGTCACAGTATAGTAAGGCAAAAAAATGCCAAAAAAAGTCGTATTATAGTAGAGCATAAAAATGTCAAAAAACGTCATAGTATTGTATGGCATAAAATTTCAAAAAAACATCATAGTATAATAAGGCATAAAATTCCAAAAAACGTCATAGTATAGTAAGGCATAAAAATGCCAAAAAGCATCATAGGACAGTAAAGCCCCAAACCAGGGATTGAACCCATGACCTTGCCAGTGTGAGGCAGCAGTCCTGACCATTGTACAACAATACTTTTGCATCACAAGCACATGGTATAGCACTATATTAAGGATATTTTAGCATACTAATCCATGATATATCACAAAAGATTGTCCATTAGGCATAAAATGTCATGAAAACATAATTGTATAGTAAGACATATAAATATAAAAAAACATCATAGTATAGGATGGCGCAAAAATGTCACAGTATATAAAAGCCTGAAACCAGGGTTTGAACCCTTGCCCTTCGCAGTGTGAGGGAATAGCCCTTACCATTCTACCGCCATGCTGCTGCATTATGAACGCCTTGTATAGAAAGGTATATATAAAATATACTACTCTGTGACATATCATAAAAAATCATAGTATTGTGAGGCATAAAATATTATAGTATAGTAAGGCATAAAAATGGAAAAACAATTCATCGTATACTGTGGTGTGAAAATATCAAAAAGCATCATAAGAAAGTAAAGCCCCAAACTAGGGTTTGAACCCATGACCTTCTCATTGTGAAGCAAGAATCCTAACCATTGTACCACGATGCTGCTGCATCACAATTTAATGGTATAGCAACATATTAAGAATATCTTAGCATACTAATCCATGATATATCATAAAAGGTTATTGTCCATTAGGCATAGAATGTCATGAAAACATCATTGTGTAGTAAGGCATAAAAATGTCAAAAAACATCATAGTTTAGGATGGCGCAAAAATGTCACAGCATATAAAAGCCTAAAAACAGGGTTTGAACCCTTGCCCTTCTCAGTGTGAGGCTATAGTCCTAACCATCGTACCACCATGCTGCTGGATCCCTAACTCATTGTATAGCAAGTTATATAAAATATCAGTATACTACTCCGTGAAATATAAAACGTCATAGTATTTTAGGGCATAAAACGTCAAAGTATAGTAAGGCATATAAATGGAAAAACAATTCATCGTATACTGTGGTGTGAAAATATCAAAAAGCATCATGAGACAGTAAAGCCCCAATTAGGGTTTGAACCCATGACCTTCTCATTGTGAAGCAACAATCCTAACCATTGTACCACGATGGTGCTGCATCACAATTTAATGGTATAGCAACATATTAAGATATGTTAGCATACTGATCTATGATATATCGTAAAAGGTTATTGTCCATTAGGCATAGAGTGTCATGAAAACATCATTGTATAGTAAGGCATAAAAAAGTCAAAAAACATCATGGTATAGTAAGACATAAAAATGTCAAAAAACATCATGGTATAGTATGGCATAAAATTTCAAAAAATGTCATAGTATACTAAGGCATAAAAATGCCAAAAAACGTCATAGTATAGTCAGGCACAAAACATCACAGTATAGTAAGACAAACAAATGCCAAAAAAAGTCATACTATAGTAGAGCATAAAAATGGCAAAAAACGTCATAGTATTGTATGGCATAAAATTTAAAAAAAAACATCATAGTATAATAAGGCATAAAAATGGCAAAAAACGTCATAGTATAGTATGGCATAAAATTTCAAAAAATGTCATAGTATAATAAGGCATAAAAATGACAAAAAAAACTCATAGTATAGTCAGGCACAAAACGTTACAGTATAGTAAGGCATAAAAATGGCAAAAAAATACATATTATAATAGAGAATAAAAATGGCAAAAAACGTCATAGTATAGTATGGCATAAAATTTCAAAAAACGTCATAGCATAATAAGGCATAAAAATGACAAAAAAACCTCATAGTATAGTCAGGCACAAAACGTTACAGTATAGTAAGGCATAAAAATGGCAAAAAAATACATATTATAGTAGAGCATAAAAATGGCAAAAAACGTCATAGTATAGTATGGCATAAAATTTCAAAAAACGTCATAGTATAATAAGGCATAAAAATGGCAAAAAACGTCATAGTATAGTATGGCATAAAATTTCAAAAAATGTCATAGTATAATAAGGCATAAAAATGACAAAAAACGTCATAGTATAGTATGGCACAAAACGTTACAGTATAGTAAGGCATAAAAATGGCAAAAAAATACATATTATAATAGAGAATAAAAATGGCAAAAAACGTCATAGTATAGTATGGCATAAAATTTCAAAAAACGTCATAGCATAATAAGGCATAAAAATGACAAAAAAACCTCATAGTATAGTCAGGCACAAAACGTTACAGTATAGTAAGCATAAAAATGGCAAAAAAATACATATTATAGTAGAGCATAAAAATGGCAAAAAACGTCATAGTATAGTATGGCATAAAATTTCAAAAAACGTCATAGTATAATAAGGCATAAAAATGGCAAAAAACGTCATAGTATAGTATGGCATAAAATTTCAAAAAATGTCATAGTATAATAAGGCATAAAAATGACAAAAAACGTCATAGTATAGTATGGCACAAAACGTTACAGTATAGTAAGGCATAAAAATGGCAAAAAAATACATATTATAGTAGGGCATAAAAATGGCAAAAAACGTCATAGTATAGTATGGCATAAAATTTCAAAAAACGTCATAGTATAATAAGGCATAAAAATGGCAAAAAACGTCATAGTATAGTATGGCATAAAATTTCAAAAAAACCTCATAGTATAAAAAGACATAAAAATGGCAAAAAACGTCATGTCATAGTAGAGCATAAAAATGGAAAAAAACGTCATAGTATTGTATGGCATAAAATTTCAAAAAACGTCATAGTATAATAAGGCATAAAAATGGCAAAAAACGTCATAGTATAGTCAGGCACAAAACATCACAGTATAGTAAGACAAACAAATGCCAAAAAAAGTCATACTATAGTAGAGCATAAAAATGTCAAAAAACGTCATAGTATTGTATGGCATAAAATTTCAAAAAAACATCATAGTATAATAAGGCAAAAAAATGGCAAAAAACGTCATAGTATAGTATGGCATAAAATTTCAAAAAACGTCATAGTATAGTATGGCATAAAATGTCAAAAAATGTCATAGTATACTAAGGCATAAAAATGACAAAAAAACGTCATAGTATAGTCAGGCACAAAACGTTACAGTATAGTAAGGCATAAAAATGGCAAAAAAATACATATTATAGTAGAACATAAAAATGGCAAAAAACGTCATAGTATAGTATGGCATAAAATTTCAAAAAACATCATAGTATAATAAGGCATAAAAATGGCAAAAAACGTCATAGTATAGTATGGCATAAAATTTCAAAAAACGTCATAGTATAATAAGGCATAAAAATGGCAAAAAACGTCATAGTATAGTCAGGCACAAAAGTCACAGTATAGTAAGGCAAAAAAATGCCAAAAAAAGTCGTATTATAGTAGAGCATAAAAATGGCAAAAAACGTCATAGTATAGTATGGCATAACATTTCAAAAAACGTCATAGTATAATAAGGCATAAAAATGGCAAAAAACGTCATAGTATAGCCAGGCACAAAACGTCACAGTATACTAAGGCATAAAAATGGCAAAAAAAGTCATGTCATAGTAGAGCATAAAAATGGCAAAAAACGTTATAGTATAGTCAGGCACAAAACATCACAGTATAGTAAGACAAACAAATGCCAAAAAAAAGTCATACTATAGTAGAGCATAAAAATGTCAAAAAACGTCATAGTATATTATGGCATAAAATTTCAAAAAATGTCAAAGTATACTAAGGCATAAAAATGACAAAAAAACGTCATAGTATAATAAGGCATTAAAATGGCAAAAAACGTCATAGTATAGTATGGCATAAAATTTCAAAAAATGTCATAGTATAATAAGGCATAAAAATGACAAAAAAACCTCATAGTATAGTCAGGCACAAAACGTTACAGTATAGTAAGGCATAAAAATGGCAAAAAAATACATATTATAGTAGAGCATAAAAATAGCAAAAAACGTCATAGTATAGTATGGCATAACATTTTAAAAAACGTCATAGTATAATAAGGCATAAAAATGGCAAAAAACGTCATAGTACAGACAGGCACAAAACGTCACAGTATACAAAGGCAAAAAAATGCCAAAAAAAGTCATGTTATAGTAAAGCATAAGTATGGCAAAAAACGTCATAGTATAGTATGGCATAAAATTTCAAAAAAACATCATAGTATAATAAGGCATAAAAATGGCAAAAAACGTCATAGTATAGTATGGCATAAAATTTCAAAAATGTCATAGTATAATAAGGCATAAAAATGACAAAAAAACCTCATAGTATAGTAAAGCACAAAACGTTACAGTATAGTAAGGCATAAAAATGGCAAAAAAATACATATTATAGTAGAGCATAAAAATGGCAAAAAACGTCATAATATAGTATGGCATAAAATTTAAAAAAAACATCATAGTATAATAAGGCATAAAAATGGCAAAAAACGTCATAGTATAGTATGGCATAAAATTTCAAAAAACGTCATAGTATAATAAGGCATAAAAATGTCAAAAAACATCATAGTATTATATGGCATAAAATTTAAAAAAAACATCATAGTATAATAAGACATAAAAATGGCATAAAACGTCATGTCATAGTAGAGCATAAAAATGGAAAAAAACGTAATAGTATTGTATGGCATAAAATTTCAAAAAACGTCATAGTATAATAAGGCATAAAAATGGCAAAAAACGTCATAGTATAGTCAGGCACAAAACATCACAGTATAGTAAGACAAACAAATGCCAAAAAAAGTAATACTATAGTAGAGCATAAAAATGTCAAAAAACGTCATAGTATTGTATGGCATAAAATTTCAAAAAAAAACATCATAGTATAATAAGGCAAAAAAATGGCAAAAAACGTCATAGTATAGTATGGCATAAAATTTCAAAAAACGTCATAGTATAGTATGGCATAAAATGTCAAACAATGTCATAGTATACTAAGGCATAAAAATGACAAAAAAACGTCATAGTATAGTCAGGCACAAAACGTTACAGTATAGTAAGGCATGAAAATGGAAAAAAAAGTCATGTTATAGTAAAGCATAAATATGGCAAAAAAAGTCATAGTATTGTATGGCATAAAATTTCAAAAAAACATCATAGTATAATAAGGCATAAAAATGGCAAAAAACGTCATAGTATAGTCAGGCACAAAACGTTAGAGTATAGTAAGGCATAAAAATGGCAAAAAAATACATATTATAGTAGAGCATAAAAATGGCAAAAAAACGTCATAGTATAGTATGGCATAAAATTTCAAAAAACGTCATAGTATAGTATGGCATAAAATGTCAAAAAATGTCATAGTATACTAAGGCATGAAAATGACAAAAAAACGTCATAGTATAGTCAGGCACAAAACGTTACAGTATAGTAAGGCATGAAAATGGAAAAAAAAGTCATGTTATAGTAAAGCATAAATATGGCAAAAAACGTCATAGTATTGTATGGCATAAAATTTCAAAAAACGTCATAGTATAATAAGGCATAAAAATGACAAAAAAACCTCATAGTATAGTCAGGCACAAAACGTTAGAGTATAGTAAGGCATAAAAATGGCAAAAAAATACATATTATAGTAGAGCATAAAAATGGCAAAAAAACGTCATAGTATAGTATGGCATAAAATTTCAAAAAACGTCATAGTATAATAAGGCATAAAAATGACAAAAAAACCTCATAGTATAGTCAGGCACAAAACGTTACAGTATAGTAAGGCATAAAAATGGCAAAAAAATACATATTATAGTAGAGCATAAAAATGTCAAATAACGTCATAGTATAGTATGGCATAAAATTTCAAAAAACGTCATAGTATAATAAGGCATAAAAATGGCAAAAAACGTCATAGTATAGTATGGCATAAAAATTCAAAAAATGTCATAGTATAATAAGGCATAAAAATGACAAAAAAATGTCATAGTATAGTCAGGCACAAAACGTTACAGTATAGTAAGGCATAAAAATGGCATAAAATTTCAAAAAAACATATTATAGTAGAGCATAAAAATGGTAAAAAAACGTCATACTATAGTATGCCATAAAATTTCAAAAAACGTCATAGTATAATAAGGCATAAAAATGGCAAAAAAAGTCATAGTATAGTATGGCACAAAACGTTACAGTATAGTAAGGCATAAAAATGGCAAAAAAATACATATTATATTAGGGCATAAAAATGGCAAAAAACGTCATAGTATAGTATGGCATAAAATTTCAAAAAATGTCATAGTATAATAAGGCATGAAAATGTCAAAAAACGTCATAGTATTGTATGGAATAAAATTTCAAAAAAACATAGTATAATAAGGCATAAAAATGGCAAAAAACGTCATAGTATAGTCAGGCACAAAACGTCACAGTATAGTAAGGCAAAAAAATGCCAAAAAAGTCATGTTATAGTAGAGCATAAAAATGGCAAAAAACGTCATGTTATAGTAGAGCATAAATATGGCAAAAAACGTCATAGTATAGTATGGCATAAAATTTCAAAAAACGTCATAGTATAATAAGGCATAAAAATGGCAAAAAAATACATATTATATTAGGGCATAAAAATGGCAAAAAACGTCATAGTTTAGTCAGGCACAAAACGTCACAGTATAGTAAGGCAAAAAAATGCCCAAAAAAGTCATGTTATAGTAGAGCATAAAAATGGCAAAAAACGTCATGTTATAGTAGAGCATAAAAATGGCAAAAAACGTCATAGTATAGTATGGCATAAAATTTCAAAAAACGTCATAGTATAATAAGGCATAAAAATGGCAAAAAACGTCAGAGTATAGTCAGGCACAAAACGTCACAGTATAGTAAGGTAAAAAAATGCCAAAAAAAGTCGTATTATATTAGGGCATAAAAATGGCAAAAAACGTCATAGTATAGTATGGCATAAAATTTCAAAAAACGTCATAGTATAATAAGGCATAAAAATGGCAAAAAACGTCATAGTATAGTATGGCATAAAATTTCAAAAAATGTCATAGTATAATAAGGCATGAAAATGTCAAAAAACGTCATAGTATTGTATGGAATAAAATTTCAAAAAAACATCATAGTATAATAAGGCATAAAAATGGCAAAAAACGTCATAGTATAGTCAGGCACAAAACGTCACAGTATAGTAAGGCAAAAAAATGCCCAAAAAAGTCATGTTATAGTAGAGCATAAAAATGGCAAAAAACGTCATAGTATAGTATGGCATAAAATTTCAAAAAACGTCATAGTATAATAAGGCATAAAAATGGCAAAAAAATACATATTATATTAGGGCATAAAAATGGCAAAAAACGTCATAGTATAGTATGGCATAAAATTTCAAAAAACGTCATAGTATAATAAGGCATAAAAATGGCAAAAAACGTCATAGTATAGTAAGGCATAAAATTTCAAAAAACGTCATAGTATAATAAGGCATAAAAATGGCAAAAAACGTCATAGTATAGTATGGCATAAAATTTCAAAAAACGTCATGTTATAGTAGAGCATAAAAATGGCAAAAAAAGTCATAGTATAGTAAGGCATAAAAATGACAAAAAAACCTCATAGTATAGTATGCATAAAAATTTCAAAAAATGTCATAGTATAATAAGGCATAAAAATGACAAAAAAACCTCATAGTATAGTCAGCACAAAACGTTACAGTATAGTAAGGCATAAAAATGGCAAAAAAATACATATTATAGTAGAGCATAAAAATGGCAAAAAACCTCATAGTATAGTATGGCATAAAATTTCAAAAAACGTCATAGTATAATAAGGCATAAAAATGACAAAAAAACCTCATAGTATAGTCAGCCACAAAACGTTACAGTATAGTAAGGCATAAAAATGGCAAAAAAATACATATTATAGTAGAGCATAAAAATGGCAAAAAACCTCATAGTATAGTATGGCATAAAATTTCAAAAAACGTCATAGTATAATAAGGCATAAAAATGACAAAAAAATCTCATAGTATAGTCAGGCACAAAACGTTACAGTATAGTAAGGCATAAAAATGGCAAAAAAATACATATTATAGTAGAGCATAAAAATAGCAAAAAACGTCATAGTATAGTATGGCATAAAATTTCAAAAAACGTCATAGTATAATAAGGCATAAAAATGGCAAAAAACGTCATAGTATTGTATGGCATAAAATTTAAAAAAAAACATCATAGTATAATAAGGCATAAAAATGGCAAAAAACATCATAGTATTGTATGGCATAAAATTTCAAAAAGAAAATCATAGTATAATAAGGCATAAAAATGACAAAAAAAACTCATAGTATAGTCAGGCACAAAACGTTACAGTATAGTAAGGCATAAAAATGGCAAAAAAATACATATTATAGTAGAGCATAAAAATGGCAAAAAACGTCATAGTATAGTATGGCATAAAATTTCAAAAAACGTCATAGTATAATAAGGCATGAAAATGGCAAGAAACGCCATAGTATAGTATGCCATAAAATTTCAAAAAACGTCATAGGATTATAAGGCATAAAAATGGCAAAAAACGTCATAGTATAGTATGGCACAAAACGTTACAGTACAGTAAGGCATAAAAATGGCAAAAAAATACATATTATAGTAGGGCATAAAAATGGCAAAAAACGTCATAGTATAGTATGGCATAAAATTTCAAAAAACGTCATAGTATAATAAGGCATAAAAATGGCAAAAAACGTCATAGTATAGTATGGCATAAAATTTCAAAAAATGTCATAGTATAATAAGGCATAAAAATGACAAAAAAACCTCATAGTATAGTATGGCATAAAATTTCAAAAAATGTCATAGTATAATAAGGCATAAAAATGACAAAAAAACCTCATAGTATAGTCAGGCACAAAATGTTACAGTATAGTAAGGCATAAAAATGGCAAAAAAATACATATTATAGTAGAGCATAAAAATGGCAAAAAACGTCATAGTATAGTATGGCATAAAATTTCAAAAAACGTCATAGTATAATAAGGCATAAAAATGACAAAAAAACCTCATAGTATAGTCAGGCACAAAACGTTACAGTATAGTAAGGCATAAAAATGGCAAAAAAATACATATTATAGTAGAGCATAAAAATGGCAAAAAACGTCATAGTATAGTATGGCATAAAATTTCAAAAAACGTCATAGTATAATAAGGCATAAAAATGGCAAAAAACGTCATAGTATAATATGGCATAAAATTTAAAAAAATGTCATAATATAATAAGGCATAAAAATGACAAAAAAACCTCATAGTATAGTCAGGCACAAAATGTTACAGTATAGTAAGGCATAAAAATGGCAAAAAAACACATATTATAGTAGAGCATAAAAATGGCAAAAAACGTCATAGTATAGTATGGCATAAAATTTCAAAAAACGTCATAGTATAATAAGGCATAAAAATGACAAAAAAACCTCATAGTATAGTCAGGCACAAAACGTTACAGTATAGTAAGGCATAAAAATGGCAAAAAAATACATATTATAGTAGAGCATAAAAATGGCAAAAAACGTCATAGTATTGTATGGCATAAAATTTTTAAAAAAACATCATAGTATAATAAGGCATAAAAATGGCAAAAAACATCATAGTATTGTATGGCATAAAATTTCAAAAAGAAAATCATAGTATAATAAGGCATAAAAATGACAAAAAAAACTCATAGTATAGTCAGGCACAAAACGTTACAGTATAGTAAGGCATAAAAATGGCAAAAAAATACATATTATAGTAGAGCATAAAAATGGCAAAAAACGTCATAGTATAGTATGGCATAAAATTTCAAAAAACGTCATAGTATAATAAGGCATGAAAATGGCAAAAAACGCCATAGTATAGTATGGCATAAAATTTCAAAAAATGTCATAGTATAATAAGGCATAAAAATGACAAAAAAACCTCATAGTATAGTCAGGCACAAAACGTTACAGTATAGTAAGGCATAAAAATGGCAAAAAAATACATATTATAGTAGAGCATAAAAATGGTAAAAAACGTCATACTATAGTATGCCATAAAATTTCAAAAAACGTCATAGGATTATAAGGCATAAAAATGGCAAAAAACGTCATAGTATAGTATGGCACAAAACGTTACAGTACAGTAAGGCATAAAAATGGCAAAAAAATACATATTATAGTAGGGCATAAAAATGGCAAAAAACGTCATAGTATAGTATGGCATAAAATTTCAAAAAACGTCATAGTATAATAAGGCATAAAAATGGCAAAAAACGTCATAGTATAGTATGGCATAAAATTTCAAAAAATGTCATAGTATAATAGGCATAAAAATGACAAAAAAACCTCATAGTATAGTATGGCATAAAATTTCAAAAAATGTCATAGTATAATAAGGCATAAAAATGACAAAAAAACCTCATAGTATAGTCAGGCACAAAATGTTACAGTATAGTAAGGCATAAAAATGGCAAAAAACGTCATAGTATAGTATGGCATAAAATTTCAAAAAACGTCATAGTATAATAAGGCATAAAAATGGCAAAAAACGTCATAGTATAGTATGGCATAAAATTTAAAAAAATGTCATAGTATAATAAGGCATAAAAATGACAAAAAAACCTCATAGTATAGTATGGCATAAAATTTCAAAAAATGTCATAGTATAATAAGGCATAAAAATGACAAAAAAACCTCATAGTATAGTCAGGCACAAAATGTTACAGTATAGTAGAGCATAAAAATGGCAAAAAACGTCATAGTATAGTATGGCATAAAATTTCAAAAAACGTCATAGTATAATAAGGCATAAAAATGGCAAAAAAATACATATTATAGTAGAGCATAAAAATGGCAAAAAACGTCATAGTATAGTATGGCATAAAATTTCAAAAAACGTCATAGTATAATAAGGCATAAAAATGGCAAAAAACGTCATAGTATAGTATGGCATAAAATTTCAAAAAATGTCATAGTATAATAAGGCATAAAAATGACAAAAAAACCTCATAGTATAGTATGGCATAAAATTTCAAAAAATGTCATAGTATAATAAGGCATAAAAATGACAAAAAAACCTCATAGTATAGTCAGGCACAAAATGTTACAGTATAGTAGAGCATAAAAATGGCAAAAAACGTCATAGTATAGTATGGCATAAAATTTCAAAAAACGTCATAGTATAATAAGGCATAAAAATGGCAAAAAACGTCATAGTATAGTATGGCATAAAATTTAGAAAAATGTCATAGTATAATAAGGCATAAAAATGACAAAAAAACCTCATAGTATAGTCAGGCACAAAATGTTACAGTATAGTAAGGCATAAAAATGGCAAAAAAATACATATTATAGTAGAGCATAAAAATGGCAAAAAACGTGATAGTATAGTATGGCATAAAATTTCAAAAAACGTCATAGTATAATAAGGCATAAAAATGACAAAAAAACCTCATAGTATAGTCAGGCACAAAACGTTACAGTATAGTAAGGCATAAAAATGGCAAAAAAATACATATTATAGTAGAGCATAAAAATGGCAAAAAACGTCATAGTATAGTATGGCATAAAATTTCAAAAAACGTCATAGTATAATAAGGCATAAAAATTGCAAAAAACGTCATAGTATAGTATGGCATAAAATTTCAAAAAATGTCATAGTATAATAAGTCATAAAAATGACAAAAAAACCTCATAGTATAGTCAGCCACAAAACGTTACAGTATAGTAAGGCATAAAAATGGCAAAAAAATACATATTATAGTAGAGCATAAAAATGGCAAAAAACGTCATAGTAATAGTATGGCATAAAATTTCAAAAAACGTCATAGTATAATAAGGCATAAAAATGGCAAAAAACGTCAGAGTATAGTCAGGCACAAAACGTCACAGTATAGTAAGGCAAAAAAATGCCAAAAAAAGTCGTATTATATTAGGGCATAAAAATGGCAAAAAAAGTCATAGTATAGTATGGCATAAAATTTCAAAAAACGTCATAGTATAATAAGGCATAAAAATGACAAAAAAAACTCATAGTATAGTCAGGCACAAAACGTTACAGTATAGTAAGGCATAAAAATGGAAAAAAAATACATATTATAGTAGAGCATAAAAATGGCAAAAAACGTCATAGTATAGTATGGCATAAAATTTCAAAAAACGTCATAGTATAATAAGGCATAAAAATGGCAAAAAACGTGATAGTATAGTATGGCATAAAATTTAAAAAAATGTCATAGTATAATAGGCATAAAAATGGCAAAAAACGGGCATAAAATTTCAAAAAACGTCATAGTATAATAAGGCATAAAAATGGCAAAAAACGTGATAGTATAGTATGGCATAAAATTTCAAAAAACGTCATAGTATAATAAGGCATAAAAATGACAAAAAAACCTCATAGTATAGTCAGGCACAAAACGTTACAGTATAGTAAGGCATAAAAATGGAAAAAAAATACATATTATAGTAGAGCATAAAAATGGCAAAAAACGTCATAGTATAGTATGGCATAAAATTTCAAAAAACGTCATAGTATAATAAGGCATAAAAATGGCAAAAAACGTCATAGTATAGTATGGCATAAAATTTCAAAAAATGTCATAGTATAATAAGTCATAAAAAATGACAAAAAAACCTCATAGTATAGTCAGCCACAAAACGTTACAGTATAGTAAGGCATAAAAATGGCAAAAAAATACATATTATAGTAGAGCATAAAAATGGCAAAAAAAGTCATAGTATAGTATGGCATAAAATTTCAAAAAACGTCATAGTATAATAAGGCATAAAAATGGCAAAAAACGTCAGAGTATAGTCAGGCACAAAACGTCACAGTATAGTAAGGCAAAAAAATGCCAAAAAAAGTCGTATTATATTAGGGCATAAAAATGGCAAAAAACGTCATAGTATAGTATGGCATAAAATTTCAAAAAACGTCATAGTATAATAAGGCATAAAAATGACAAAAAAAACTCATAGTATAGTCAGGCACAAAACGTTACAGTATAGTAAGGCATAAAAATGGAAAAAAAATACATATTATAGTAGAGCATAAAAATGGCAAAAAACGTCATAGTATAGTATGGCATAAAATTTCAAAAAACGTCATAGTATAATAAGGCATAAAAATGGCAAAAAAAACGTCATAGTATAGTATGGCATAAAATTTTAAAAAAATGTCATAGTATAATAAGGCATAAAAATGGCAAAAAACGGGCATAAAATTTCAAAAAACGTCATAGTATAATAAGGCATAAAAATGGCAAAAAACGTCATAGTATAGTATGGCATAAAATTTAAAAAAATGTCATAGTATAATAAGGCATAAAAATGACAAAAAAACGTCATAGTATAGTCATGCACAAAACGTCACAGTATAGTAAGGCAAAAAAAAGCCAAAAAAAGTCATATTATAGTAGAGCATAAAAATGTCAAAAAACGTCATAGTATTGTATGGCATAAAATTAAAAAAAAAACATCATAGTATAATAAGGCATGAAAATGTCAAAAAACATCATAGTATAGTATGGCATAAAATATCATAGTATACTAAGGCATAAAAATGACAAAAAAACCTCATAGTATAGTCAGGTACAAAACGTTACAGTATAGTAAGGCATAAAAATGGAAAAAAAATACATATTATAGTAGAGCATAAAAATGGCAAAAAACGTCATAGTATAGTATGGCATAAAATTTCAAAAAAACATCATCGTATAATAAGGCATAAAAATGGCAAAAAGCGTCATAGTATAGTATGGCATAAAATTTAAAAAAATGTCATAGTATAATAAGGCATAAAAATTACAAAAAAACCTCATAGTATAGTCAGGCACAAAACGTTACAGTATAGTAAGGCATAAAAATGGCAAAAAAATACATATTATAGTAGAGCATAAAAATGGCAAAAAACGTCATAGTATAGTATGGCATAAAATTTCAAAAAACGTCATAGTATAATAAGGCATAAAAATGGCAAAAAACGTCATAGTATAGTATGGCATAAAATTTAAAAAAATGTCATAGTATAATAAGGCATAAAAATGGCAAAAAACGTCATAGTATAGTATGGCATAAAATTTAAAAAAAACATCATAGTATAATAAGGCATAAAAATGGCAAAAAGCGTCATAGTATAGTATGGCATAAAATTTAAAAAAATGTCATAGTATAATAAGGCATAAAAATGACAAAAAAACCTCATAGTATAGTCAGGCTCAAAACGTTACATTATAGTAAGGCATAAAAATGGCAAAAAAATACATATTATAGTAGAGCATAAAAATGGCAAAAAACGTCATAGTATAGTATGTCATAAAATTTCAAAAAACGTCATAGTATAATAAGGCATAAAAATGGCGAAAAACGTCATAGTATAGTATGGCATAAAATTTCAAAAAACGTCATAGTATAATAAGGCATAAAAATGGCAAAAAACGTCATAGTATAGTATGGCATAAAATTTCAAAAAACATCATAGTATAATAAGGCATAAAAATGGCAAAAAACGTCATAATATAGCCAGGCACAAAACGTCACAGTATACTAAGGCAAAAAAATGGCAAAAAAAGTCATGTCATAGTAGAGCAAAAAAATGGTAAAAAACGTCATAGTATAGTATAGCATTAATTTCAAAAAACGTCATAGTATATTAAGGCATAAAAATGGCAAAAAACGTCATAGTATAGTCAGGCACAAAACATCACAGTATACTAAGGCAAAAAAATGCCAAAAAACGTCATATTATAGTAGAGCATAAAAATGTCAAAAAACGTCATAGTATTGTATGGCATAAAATTTAAAAAAAAACATCATAGTATACTAAGGCATAAAAATGACAAAAAATGTGATAGTATACTAAGGCATAAAAATGACAAAAAATGTCATAGTATACTAAGGCATAAAAATGACAAAAAAAACGTCATAGTATAGTATGGCACAAAACGTCACAGTATAGTAAGGCAAACAAATGCCAAAAAAAGTCATATTATAGTAGAGCATAAAAATGTCAAAAAACGTCATAGTATTGCATGGCATAAAATTTCAAAAAACGTCATAGTATAATAAGGCATAAAAATGGCAAAAAACGTCAAAGTATAGTCAGGCACAAAACGTTACAGTATAGTAAGGCAAAAAAATGCCAAGAAAAGTCATATTATAGTAGAGCATAAAAGTGGCAAAAAACGTCATAGTATTGTATGGCATAAAATGGAAAAAACGTCATAGTATAATAAGGCATAAAAATGGCAAAAAACGTCATAGTATAGTCAGGCACAAAACGTCACAGTGTAGTAAGGCAAACAAATGCCAAGAAAAGTCATATTATAGTAGAGCATAAAAGTGGCAAAAAACGTCATAGTATAGTATGGCATAAAATGGAAAAAACGTCATAGTATAATAAGGCATAAAAATGGCAAAAAACGTCATAGTATAGTCAGGCACAAAACGTTACAGTATAGTAAGGCAAGAAAATGGAAAAAAAAGTCATGTTATAGTAGAGCATAAAAATGGCAAAAAACGTCATAGTATTGTATTGCATAAAATTTCAAAAAAACATCATAGTATAATAAGGCATAAAAATGTCAAAAAATGTCATAGTATAGTATGGCACAAAACGTCACAGTATAGTAAGGCAAACAAATGCCAAAAAAAGTCATATTATAGTAGAGCATAAAAATGTCAAAAAACGTCATAGTATTGTATGGCATAAAATTTCAAAAAACGTCATAGTATAATAAGGCATAAAAATGGCAAAAAACGTCATAGTATAGTCAGGCACAAAACGTCACAGTATAGTAAGGCAAAAAAATGCCCAAAAAAGTCATGTTATAGTAGAGCATAAAAATGGCAAAAAACGTCATGTTATAGTAGAGCATAAAAATGGCAAAAAACGTCATAGTATAGTATGGCATAAAATTTCAAAAAACGTCATAGTATAATAAGGCATAAAAATGGCAAAAAACGTCATAGTATAGTCAGGCACAAAACGTCACAGTATAGTCAGGCAAAAAAATGCCAAAAAAAGTCATATTATAGTAGAGCATAAAAATGTCAAAAAAACGTCATAGTATAGTATGGCATAAAATTAAAAAAAAACATCATAGTATATTAAGTCATAAAAATGGGAAAAAACATCATAGTATAGTATGGCATAAAACGTCACAGTATAGTAAGACATAAAAATGCCAAAAAACTTAATTGTGTACTATTGCGTGAAAATGTCAAAAAACGTCATAGTATAGTATGCCATAAAATTTCAAAAAACGTCATAGTATAGAAAGGCATAAAAATGCCAAAAAGCATCATAGGACAGTAAAGCCCCAAAACAGGGATTGAAAGCATGACTTTGTCAGTGTGAGGCAGTAGTCCTGACCATTGTACCACAATACTTCTACATCACAAGCTCATAGTATAGCAAGGTATTAAGGATATTTTAGTATACTAATCCATGAGATATCACAAAAGATTGTCCATTAGGCATAAAATGTCATGAGAAAATCAAAGTATAGTAATGCAAAAAAATGTCAAAAAACGTAATCATATAGCGTGACTTGAATATGTCAAAAAATGTCATTGTATAGTATGGCATAAAATGTCACAAAAACATAATAGTATATAAAGGCATGAAAGGTCATAAAAACGTCACAGTATAGTAAGGCATTAAACGCCAAAAAACATCACAGTATCATAAGGTATAAAAATGGCAAAAAACATCATAGTATAGTAAGGCAAAAAATATATCAAAAAGGAGAGTAAAGCCCTAAACCAGGGATTGAACCCATGACCTTGCCAGTGTGAGGCAGCAGTCCTGACCATTGTACAACAATACTTCTGCATCACAAGCTCATGGTATAGCAGGATATTAAGGATATTTTAGCATACTAATCCATGATATATCACAAAAGATTGTCCATTAGGCATAAAATGTCATGAAAACATAATTGTATAGTAAGACATATAAATATCAAAAAACATAGTATAGGATGGCGCAAAAATGTCACAGTATATAAAAGCCTGAAACCAGGGTTTGAACCCTTGCCCTCCTCAGTGTGAGGGAATAGTCCTAACCATTCTACCACCATGCTGCTGCATTATGAACGCCTTGTATAGAAAGCTATATAAAATATCAGTATACTACTGCGTGACATATCATAAAAAATCATAGTATTGTGAGGCATAAAATATTATAGTATAGTAAGGCATAAAAATGGAAAAACAATTCATCGTATACTGTGGTGTGAAAATATCAAAAAGCATCATAAGAGAGTAAAGCCCCAAACTAGGGTTTGAACCCATGACCTTCTCATTGTGAAGCAACAATCCTAACCATTGTACCACGATGCTGCTGCATTACAACTTAATGGTATATCAACATATTAACAATATCTTAGCATACTAATCCATGATATATCATAAAAGCTTATTGTCCATTAGGCATAAATATGTCAAAAAACATCATAGTTTAGGATGGCGCAAAAATATCACAGCATAAAAGCCAGGGGTCCCTCTGTCCTTTTTTGGATATTTTCTTTACTTTTCTTTTTTGATTTGCTGATCATTTTGGCTGTGTTACAGCTGAAGGTATGGATTTCTGCAAGAAAGTTTCTTTTTTTACATATTTTTTAAAATCTAATGTCAGTTACTGTTACAGGTCTATTATACACTGGTAACACATTTTGTACCCTCTGGGGTTCCTCGCGTCCAAAAAAGGACACACAAAGAAAATGCTATAAAATCATCATATATCAATATTTTTTTCTGCTTTTTTTGCATAAATCTCTTAAACCACTTCAGTTCTGCTCAAACCTACCAAATGATTATTAGTTTTCAGGATTTTAACCCTTTAAATGCCAGTTTGAAGACATGTTGCCTCTTGTTTTATTAAAAAAACAAGACAGAATATGAGATATTTCCCACATAATACATGATGGAGGGATGTGACATTGTTTTATATCAGAGTCTTTTATATCAAGACATTTCTCAAAACCAGAATATGATCAGAGTGACTTTTGAACACTGGAAATAAATCATGTACTCATCCCGGCAGTAGCCCCCGTGGCACCCAAAATTTCCCTGGAATTTTCTAGTTATTATTATTATTATAATACTAATATTATTGTCAAGGAAGAGTTTGAAAGTGCAGGAAGGTAGAACTATGATCAGGTTAAAGATCCCCTTCAGACATGTTTTAAAACACATAAAAATGCTTAGTTTTAAATAATAATTTGGTTTTTCCCCAAAGTTAAATTACTTAAATGTACTTAAATGAGTACAATTTAACTGCCGGACGCACAATGAAAAGCCATTCTCTGTATATGTTTGTTGGAGGTTTCACACTCGTGTAAAGTGCATTGACTGTGCACACATGTTAAACTGACAGTAAACTTTTCCCTTTCAGGAGATGAATGTGAAACTATTTGTGCACATACATCACTCACAGTGAAGATCAAACAGCCAAGTCAAGTAATAATGAGTAAAACACACTTTTGACTGGAGGGGCACTTTAAGCTTGGGGGCTGGGTAGTGGCAATGATGGCGCTTGTGTGTGTGTGTTGGTGTGTGTGTGAATGTGTGTGTGTGTGTGTATATGTGTGCCCACCTTGTCAAACAGGGCGATGTAGAGTGAGAACCCAAAGCGGTCTCGCAGGTTGACTTTGTCAGACAGGGCGTTGCACAGCTCCTTGGCTGTGGTTGCAGAGTCTGTCAGCAGCGTTTTGGTCGTGCCGTCCATGAACGTCACCGGCAGCATGATGGGCTTCTTAGACTTGGTGGCCTGGATGTAAATTTCAGAACTTTGTTTGACTTAATATTCAACTGAAAAACAAGGTCAAGGTGCTTCTCATTTTTAAAATCACTTCACAACCTCAGTCTAGACGACCTCTCCCACTGACCTCTGATCAGATCACAGCATTCTGCTCACTGTCACTTTAACTCAGACCAGGAATAAAAACTACTGTGATGCTGCAGTTAGTTCATAACAGTCTATCTGTAGATCTGTAGACTGACATCTGCGTATAACTCATTGCTTTTAATAAGAAAATCATCTTCTCAGACTTTACTTTTACTTTATCTGACCTCTCAAACTGTATCCACATTTATTTCTTATAAACTTTAAAAAGAAAAATCCTGTTTAAGATGTTTCGTTTCTTGAATCTGCTTTTTCTTTTCATCTTTTGTGAAACACATTTGTATAAAATAAGTTTTACTGTTTTTCTCATTTATTTCGGTATTCATTTATTGATTTTACTTATTTTTAAGCAGACATGCGAAGTACTTTTCCTTTCAGACCCACTGATCACTCACTCTTTCTGAAGGAAATTCAGCATTTTGTTTGCTGCACGACTTTCCCTGTACTGAAAATCAAATGAATGCACTGCAGAGGCGGACGTTGTTTTCATGAATCTCACATGAATCTTTCTTTCTTAGAGGAGATTTTTTTAAGCACATGTTTGATCCCATTATTAACCATTAAACTGCTGTGCAAGACTTTGTGATTTTGTGTCAAGAATAAACTTAGATGGGGGTTGATCTCCAAGAACGACGATTTGTAATACTAATACGTTCAGGGAGAAGGCTGAAAGTGCTGAATGTTTTTCAACTGCTAGTTTTATACCTTATAATATTGACCTACTGCCATTCTAGTTTTCCTAAATCAGTCAGATGTGTGTGTGTGTGTGTGTGTGTGTGTGTGTGTGTGTGTGTGTGTGTGTGTGTGTACCTGAAGCTCCAGCCAGGACGGAGGTTGTGTTCTCGTCCCGTTAACAAATGTTCGTCTCAGCCTCTCTTCACAGTACGGAGCGTAACCCGGCGGGCCGCTGCTGATGAAGTTCCTCAGGTACTGTGGGTGAAACAAACACAAAGCAATAACACAGATCCAAAATAAAGTAGGTTTAAGTTCCACAACAAAACAAACCAAAAAAAGAAGCATTAAGAGGATGACATCTGACAAAAAAGTTAACAGGTGACAGATACTTGATACAAACAGTCAGATCACGTTGAACACAAATGTCAACATGTAACTTTCTCACAAAAAAAAGAAAAAGAAAAAAGACTTATGGAAATGAGACTGTTGTGTCTGTAAATGATGAGTCACTTCAGACGAACAAACCAACTGTGGAAACGTGAACATTTGTGATCTCAGTCAATTTTGTGTCAGCGTGTGTTTTATTATCTTACATGGTGAGTATGTCCTTTTAGACTAAAGCTTCTTCCCTCTGTGTATTTAAAAAAAGGAAAAATTATAAAAAAAAAATGCTAAATGTCCTGACCTTGACGAACTTGTCTGACGGAGCGAAGCAGCCGACACACAGAGAGATGAGGATCCAGCCGCGAGCGTGAGAACTCTTAGACGGGTTCTGACTCAGCTGCTTACAGATCTGACAATAGATCTCATCCCTGACACAAACAGACGCACACACACACACACACGTGAACACACACACAGCGATGACACAGGTTATTATTTACTTTTTGGACAGACATACATACAAGTGCAGCATTTATTGTAGCAACATCATCTTGGATCATCAGTATTCCAGGGCTGATATTTATATATCAAACATCTGGTATTCATTTTTTAAATTTATGTATTTAACTTTAATTAACCTCAGAATCTCTTGAGATACATCAGATCAGTTCAAATACCCTCAATTCCTGAGCAGTGAATGTTTGACACTGAGAAGAATTATATCAAATATCTGACATGTAAAAACATTAAGTATCATTTCCTTTTAGAACGATCTTTGAAAAATATATTTTTATCAGACAGAAACCATTCAAAAAAATCACAACTACAATAGTTAGAACTACTTCAGTCTTACAAAATAATGTAATGAGTGTAGACATGTTATGTCTTATATACAGCAGACCTCCCTGCTTCTAGAAGACTTGATTTATACTGAACAAAAATAAAAAAGCAACACTTTTGTTTCTACTCACACTTTCCATCAGACTTCTTTCTCTCACATTTTCTTCACAAATGTGTTTAAACCCGTGTTAATGAGCATTTCTCCTTTTCCAAGATCATCCCTCCAACTGACAGGTGCGTCATATCAAGATGCTGGTTACACATTATTGTTACACAGGTGTGCCTGGGGCTGGTCACAATAAAAGGCTGCTGTAAAACGTGCAGTTTTAACAGACAACATAAAGCCTCAGATGCTGCATGTTTTGAGGGAAGGCTGAATGTCCACCAGAGCTGTGGTCCATGAAATTAATGATCATTTCCGACTGGCCTCACAACCACAGACCACATGTAAACATTCATCTACCACCATCCATGCTGCAGCATGTTGCAACCTGCCCACAGCACACCTGTGTAATAATCATGTTGTGTAATCAGCGTCTTGATATGACACACCTGTCAGGTGGAGGGATGATCTTGGCAAAGGAGAAATGCTCACTAACACCGATTTAAACACATTTCTGAACTAAATTTAAGAGAAAGAAGCTCTTTGTGTGATTAAAAAAAAGTTTTGATCTTTTATTTCAACTCATGAATATTATAGTATTAGTAATATTTCTGTTCAGTGTAGATACAGTTGGACAAAATGAAACCAAACTGGAGCAGGGTGGAAAGTCTGCTGATGGTAGAACATACAGAACATAAGAGGAATCTCACATCATATTACACTGACAAGTTCAGGGAAAGAAGGTGCAGAAAAAGTGATAAACTCAAAACGTGTGTTCTCCTTTGACTCTGTACTGCTGCCATCCAGGACCCAGAAGATCTCAACCAACCTAAGGCCTCCGGAGCGCTCTCTTCAGTTTAACAGTTTAAGTCCAAAGAAATATCATAAAGAGCTTTTTATCATTATGTCCATAGATGGGAATAAAAGTGAAATGATTGGAAATGATGACTTTTATACAAGTGTTACCATCTAAACTCTATCATGACCTTTTGTGTGTGTATGTACCTCAGTGCTGGTCTCAGGATCCCGTTGCCGATGATGAAGTGAAGCTTCTCCAGGTTGGATGTCGGCCGGTCCTCCAGCATGCTGTTGCCATGGAGACCATGCTCGCCATCATTAAGGCGCTTGGTGACCTGAAAACCATCACACTTTAACTTTTGAAGTTCTGCAACATGCCACCTACAGATGTAGCTATCAGGGTAATGAGCTTTTATGTGTCTCACCTCCTCAGTGATCTTGGATTTCTTCTTCAGGGTGAGGGACACCAGTTTGTGTCGGACACTGTTCTTCTTGTGGCTGTCGGAGTGAGGCGTCTGGAGGCAGAGCACAACAAGAAAATGCTCACAGACTAATCAGAGATTCTCCTGCTACCAACAACAGAGGCACAGGAACCGGTCCACATGATCCACAAAGTTGTCAGGGTCACCTGAAAAACTGGTCACTAATTTAATAATTAACTTGACCTGTTCAGAGAATAGGCATCGCTCTACCTGCTCTGAATTGTGAAACTAAATTTTGGTTACAGAAATGATGTCCATGCAAAGAAATATTAGGGTTAATTCTACCTGTGGAGCAGAATACATTTAGGTCAAGAGGGAACTTCACCTGAACTTAAAACATAATAATCCTGTGTATTACATAATTACGGAAATTGATTAAAAGTTCCTGGATCCGCTCCCTGACTGGATCTGCACCAAACTTGAATGGGTTCTTCTCTGACCCATGTCCCATCCCTCCACCAAGTTTGGTGCAAATCAGTTCAGCAATTTTTGAGTAAAACAAAGAAACAAAGGTGAGCCTCCTTGGCGGAGGTAATTAATGTGGATTGAACTTTTGGAATCACTGAATGTTTTTGGCGTCTTCTCTTTCTCATCTTAATCTTTATGTTTTAATACAAGGTCATCTTTGAGCTTTTTACAAATATTGTCTTTTCAGTTTGTTTGTTTTTCTATAAAAAAGGTCGAGTCGTCTGTAAATCCACAGGAACTCTCATGTCAGTCTTACTCCAATTATTATATATTATATATTATTACACTTTGTTTGCAGGAAACATGGAGAGATGTTTGTCTCCACAGGAGAAAAACAGGGCTGATGAATTAAAGTAAGATAACTAACAGCATTGAGTGGCAGTTAATCATTTATAAACTCAAACTTTATAAACCTTATCTCACCCGTCCCTGCTCTTCCTCCCCTCCCACCTCTCCTCTTCCTCACCTCCCCCTCCCCCTGCAGCGCCTGCAGCTCTCTCTTGTAGGTCTTCTTCCCCAGCGTCTCGTAGATCTTGGTCATGACAGGGATCTTCTCGCTTCCGTCGCTGATGGCCGTGTGATACTTGGGCTCCGGCAGATCTCCCATGAACCTCAGCACTGTGATCCAAACTGCCAGAGCAGCCTGGGCCGGGACATATTTATTCATTTAGCTAGTTAGTTAATGGATTGAAACTTGTTCTCATTTGTAAAGACAACAACTCTTTGTAGTTACTGCAAGCATCATTTTTGTTTGTTTGTGATTTTTTTTAATTAAGGCACAATAAAAAACTATTTCAAGCTCGCTGGTCAGCCAGCACAGCTTTGTAAAACTAGACTGTTGTGGCGTGAGATGTCAAAGGTGACGAACCAGCTGGTCTCCCTCGTCATCGTGGAAGAGAAGAGGCTGTTTGAGAGGTCGTCGGACATAGGTGTGCGTGGTGGTGCCCTGGAAGTAAGTGGCGGCATACTTGGCGAACTTGTACTCTGATAAATCCTCCTCTTCATCATCCTCAGGAAGAGGAAGAGCCTCGTCCAGATCCTCCTCCTCCAGCTCCTGATGGGTCCGCTCCAGGTCCTGCAGAGGAGACAGGGCACTGCTGTCAGGGGAAAACCTCCAGACACAAACTTTGATGTTGCTTAATATTTTCAAATGAGTGATGAGTGAGTATTTTCAGTGATGAAACTATTCTAATAATGCATGTTCATGGTCCTGCTGATGCAATAATTCATTTCATACTGTCTCAAACTGTTTACTGCCAAAAGACATAAAATTAAAAAAAATTTAATAAACAAAATCAGTATTGTGTTATTGTGCTGATCATTTGTGGGTTTAATGAATTTTGTGGCTCTGACATCCAAGAGAAAATAATTTTATCCTGTACTGTGAGAAGAAAACTGTTTGTCAGATCACCTCAAAGCCGGCGGGGGCTTGTCCCTCCTGCCCCGGGAACGAGTTTGTTGTCCCCAGGAAGCCAAACATCTTGTCCACCATGTCGGAGTCGTTGACGGGCTCCAGACGGGCCTTCTCCATCTGCTCCACCATCTCCTTCTTCCTCCGAGCCTCCTCCTTCTCCTTCTTCTCCCGCTCAGCGTCCTCTTTGGCCAGCTGAGCCAGACGCTCCTAAAAAATAAAAGTATCACATTAGTTTTGAATTGGATAGAAGACATGTTGGCCTGTTACCTGCACGACCTCATTTCCAGAGAGCATCTAAACATAATGAGCCAGACCAGGGGAATATTCTAGAGAAACAAACTCAAGATATCCTGAACTTGAATAAGGTATTACAGTTCATTTTAAGATGATGTATAAACTAAGGTTTAAAGGTAAGAATTCCTTGTTGAACTCCCACCTGGTGTTTGCGTTCAGCCTCGGCCTTCGCTCTCTTCGCAGACATCTGGTTCCTCAGTTTGGCCTCTTCAGCCAGACGCATCTTCTCTGCCTCCAGCCTCCTGCGGTACTGAAGGGAGACAGAAAACACTGCAGCTAGTTACCAAAACAACACGGGATCAGCCCCAGTGGGCGGTTTGTCTAAAATCAGTTTAAACTGTATTGAATCCAAGTAAACAGCATGTCACGAGCGTCGAGGGAATGAGTGAAGGCAACGTAAAATTGATGGAGTGAACTGAGTTATTACTCAAAAATTTAAACATGTAAAACATAAAAGTAATAATTAAAAGAAAAGAAGAAAAACTAATAAATAATGGAACAGAGAAAATTTGGGATTCAGCCCTGGCCTTGTTGGATTGACTTCAAGTAAATTACAAGAATTTAAAACTTGTACATTAGTGCAGTATTTGGTGGAATTTGCTCTGTGTTCCTACCTCTCCCTTCAGCCTCCTGTACAGCCGGCGAGCGATCATGCCTCTGGTGTGGGCCTGGATGGTGATGACGGCCCACAGCCGATGTCTGAATGCCCTGCGCACCAAGAAACCCCGACAGCGGCCCTGGAAGCCTGTGATCCGCTGACGGGCCACGTGATACGACGCACACAGCTTCCTGGAACGAACCAGCGCCTGCAGGCGAGAGAAGCCTGCTCGCATCTGACGGCACACAGAGAAGGAAAGACACGGTAAGAGAAGAGGAGAAAGATTCATCATCAACCTTTTCTGGCACTAATGAATGATGTTAACTGAGCTGCGTCATGGATCACAGTCCTAGGACATGAATTCACATTTGTTTCACTTTTATACTGAATGTGTTTGCTGCCTGCGTGTGATGCGGGTGTGAAACACAGAGAGGTTTCTCACAGCTCCATAGTTCTTCCTACAGTGATACCCTCTCCATGTCTTCTGGATCAACACAGCCGACTTCCTCATCCGCAGGAAGTTCGATCTGATGGCAGGAGACGAAAAAAAACATTTTAACACCAAGAATGAAAACTGCATTTTGGACAAATGAACAAATTAAGAAAGACAACCTCTTTATCCGTTTAATCAAAGTATACAGAGACTGAAATGAGGTTTTTAGCCCTACCTGTCCTTGAAACCTCGCACCACCTTCTGGATGAGGATGACCTTGTCAGTGATGGCCTTGTCTCTCTCGATCTCCAGCAGCATGTCGTGGTGATCCTGCACAGCAGGAGACAGAACAAACACATAAGAAATACAAACCCTCTGTTTGCTCTGCTTCATTGGTTTTACTTGTATTAAACCACCTCAGCGACAGAGGCTGCAGATCAGAGAACACTCCTGACATTGATCGTACCAATCTGTCACACTGTGTTTAATGTCATGGAACGGATGAAAAGTTTAAAAACGCTCAATCATTTTTATTGGCTGGCTTATACACAGGTCATACATGTTCACAAGTTCATTCACCAATAAGGAAGCAGTAAAATCAAGCAACATGGAAGCAATAAAGCACAATGGCTTCACCCTTCACTCGTATCACTGTGTCGTTTCATTTATTTTCAAACTTTGAATTATCGCCTTAACTGTTTAAAGTACACCGGCTCTTTCGCACCCGCTGCACCAAACTTACACAACCTTCCCAAATCATACATTATGTGAAACCTACACGTCTCCTTGTTCTATCTGTCCAAAGCCTTTAAGGATCTGCATATCACTGCAACAGCTGTTGACACAGTTGAAACACTTTTTTATGCCAAAATAGAAAGCAATAGACACATAATAGACACAGCAAAAAAATGACACTTCTGTTTGTGTCTCTGTAGCTTTAGTTGTAGCATTTAAAGAGTTATGAGTGTCATCATGAGGGTTGAAGAACAGCAACTTTTTTATTTTGAGTAGATTATTTTCTGTATTGGAGGGTGGGGGGTGTTTTAATAGGTTGAAAATATTTATTGAATATTTGTAGTTAAATATTTACATAAAACCTTGACGTTTTTAACCCGACAGTGCAGAAACATCATGTTCAAACTCAAGAATAGAAAACACAAAACAACAGATTTGCTGATTATCCAGCAACTGTTTTTAAAAACACTATGCTTCTGTTTCACACGTCAATTAGATAAATTATTAGAAATAACAGAGAGCTGCCTAATTAGATACAGTACCAGGAAGTGACCTCCATTATCACTCCTTAATGAACAGATCATTTAAAGAGCTGTGTGTAAAACTATGTTCTACTGTGGCACAAATGGACAACTAACAGTGCTGGCAGCTCTCTGTGTATAGTTAGCACATCCAGTCACCCAGTCATCCAGTCATATCCAAGACAGTTTACCCAAAACCATGAAAGTACACCTCATGGTGGAAAAGTCAGAGGATCACTAAGATCTTTTGATTACTCCACATTAATATTCGCACAGAATTTCATGTCATCCTGAGAATAGTAGCTGATATATTTCAGTCTGGGCCGGTGTTAGAAAGTGAACTTGATCACTTGGTTGTCATTCTGAAGTCAGGACACACAAACACGAAGCTATACACTTACAGGATTTTCTCCACTACAACCTAAAACTCTTCCATCTCTTCCTCCTGTGATCTGTCCATCTGTCCTCTGGCTGATCTGACCACATCCTGTCAGGGAAGTGTGGGTACTGCCCTGCCTTCACACCCCTGCACTTTCTACTTCCTGTCCTGCTTCCTGTCCAGCCGAGCAGTACGGCCTGACAGAGACGAGCCTTAAAACCAGAGAACCGAGAGGTCTGTGTGAAAATGAACCTGACTAATCAATTTAAAACACAAAGCGGGGCTGTGACAGAGCAACACCTCTGTTCGTCCATGTGACATTTCAGGTACAGTTGGTGATGGGACGTCTCTGCACACAGGAAGTGAAGGAATCAAAAAAAATTCTAATGATTTTCCCAAACCCACATTCTCCTCTCCAACAAAAGCTGGACTCATGAGTGGAGTCTGCTACACACCACCACATAGCTAACAGTGCAGTGTATACTGCACCAAGTGACCCAAAATCCTGTTTTAAACTTTAAACTAATGACTGAGCATCAGCTGCACAAAGTGAGATGTTATAAACTGCTTGTGATCAGATGACTGGAGGCCAAAACAACATTTTTACTTTCATCTTCAAATTACTCTCAAGGCAAAGGGATAAAACACTAATCGCAGCTTCAGTGTCTGTGCAACATGTAAACAAAGGTTAGTGTGAATACTGCACGTCCACACAGCTCACACGCCTCGTTAGAATGGGGAGCTGTGCACGAGTCACACACTGTAAAAATAAACTGCTGAGCTTCAGTCAACACCAGCTGATGTTTTCATTTAATCTCAGGGGAGAGAGATGACAGTGTCACCGTGGCAACCAGCTAACGGATGTGCCTTACCAGCGACCTCTGACCCCAGGACAACATCTGCCCTCACATGGTGGGAAGCCAAAACACACATGCAGTACATACTCAACGTTTTAAAGATTAGAAAAACACACGCGTGCACACTCACGAACACATGCACACCTGATGGAAACTACACTATGTACATCTTCTCTCACCATCTATTCTCTCTTCACACACACACACACACACACACACACACACAGGTAAAACAAACCAAAGCACTCAGTCTTTCCCATCGGCAAACATGTGAACTGGAAACAATCACAGCAGAGCCTCACATACTGGGATGAACTGGTTCATTCCCAGTCAGCTGCAACTGGGCAGACTAAACAAGGTCATATGTTGCATAATGTGTTGAATGCTCAGGGAAACAGTTCTAATTATATAAAATGCTACTTCATTAGCTAGAAGCGCACCCTCTCATTAATACAAATATTCCATCAGCCAGTCATGTGGCAGCAAAGCTGTTTTTTATATTTGTGTTGTCAGACAATGGAACAAGTATGAAACAGAACCCAACCCATAAACACTACATGTTAACTAGCAGTCATTTCCAAGCTGTGCTGCCCTGCTGTGTTAAAATATTGGTTTTAAATCAAAAGTTAGAAAGTTAAGTCAGCTGTATTAATTGTAAAATGATCACTCGGAGAGAAAGTTAGAAGCTCCTTCACATCAGCTGCTGTGATGTCGACCCTCTTCTACAGAAAGTAGCTAAGCTTTGTCCAAACAGTCTCTATGTTTATCGCTAGATGTTTTTTGGAAACGCAGCACTCGGCTGACTGCCATCACTGCACTTGAGTAGGATTGCCTCGGTGGCTCACCTGGAGGAGCGCGCACCAAATGGACTTGGTCCCGACCGCAGCAGCCATGGATTCAAATCTGACCCATGGGCGTTTGCTGCATGTCATCCCCTCTCTCTCTCTCTCCCTGACTTTCCTGTCGACCTCTCACTGTACTATAAAATAAAGGAAAAAATGCCCAAAAATATAACTTAAAAAAAAAAGAATTGCCCTTTAATGCTGGAGTACCTTGAGGAAGATTTTGGTCTTTCCCATTTGCCAGTCGTCATCTCTGCCGAGCACCGCCTCAGCAATCCTCTGACAGGTTCCCCTCAGGTCCTCCTGCAGGGAGAGAGACACACCAGAGTATGAGCCTTTAAAAACACATAAAACATTATAAATGAAATTTAAGTATTCATGACCCATTTTAAAAGAGTCATGTCTTCAGTAGGAACCAGTGGACTTAGAGCTGAGCGCCTCAGACAGAGTGAGGAAGTCAGAAAGTAGATAGATGGATTAATGTGTTGTTGGAGTTGGCCTTTCATGGGATTTGTTTACAACAAGAAAAAGATAGAATAATACAATTCTAATTCTTAATGAATGTAATACTTTGGGTTATGCGTTTATGTGTTTTTCCCAAAAACTTGATGTGTAACTGTGAGCTATTTAGTCACTGTTGTACCAGCCAAACAACAACATACACACACACACACACACACACACACACACACACACACACACACACACACACACACACACACACACAGGATGTCCAAACCAACAGAGGGAGGGAGGAAAATGCTCGGACATAGGGGTCCAACAAAAACAGACACATTTGACTGATTCCAGACATCAGAAAACACTGTATCATAACAAGCACAGACACACACACACACACACACACACACACACACACACACACACACACACACACACACACACACACACACACACAGACATTAAAACACTTTTTCCATGATGGTTTGGTGTCCAATGCTGAATCCTGTTATATATTTCTGCTGTATTGGACTGAATATAAAATAGCCCTAAATAAAAGATGATCCTCATTTTCCAGAACATGTAATTGGAAAAAGGCTTTTTGAAGAAACAACACACTTTCACACTCGTCTTGTCGGGACAGTTTCACTGAGATACTGCAAATCCAAGACCGTCCTCATCCCTGGAGCCTTTTCTCTTGTAAAGGTGAAACATACTTCCATTAAAGCACAACGTCCATCCCACAGCTGAGAAGCTTGTCTGTCAGGCACACACTCAGACTCTTTCCTGCTCAGCTATTGATAATGGTCAGAATTATTTCCTCCAGCATGTCTGTTTGAGCTCATCATAAACTGTGACTGTTTTCATTGTTGGCTGCTTGACTGATGTTTCAGTCCACAGTCGGTTTCTGCAGAGGTCAGTCCACATAAATTGATTTCCTCCATGGGAGAAAGAACTGTTGATGAGAGTTAAACTGGGTATTTAAAACACCATTTGGGCTGTTCACTATGATGTCATAATGCAACACTCTGAAGAAGACCAGGTAACACTTGGTGCTCTCTAAATTCAAAAACAGTATCTCATGTTGTGTTCACGTAATCATCTCAAAAATAAAACAACCCCCACTTTTCAAAAGTAGTTTCCAGAAAAGAATCTTGTCTTATCCTCAGGCTAATACAGTAATTAACACACACACACACACACACACACACACACACACACACACACACACACACACACACTCTACCTGTTTGTATGCAGGTTTGACTCCAGGCATGAGCACCCTGTAGCGGTCGACAAACTCCACGAAGGTGTAGCGGATGGGATATCCTGCGCGGCGAATACGAATGGTCTCCATCATACCTGAGTACCTCAGCTGACGCACACACAGCTCCCTGTCAAATAACTGCAGACACGAACACAAGCCTCAGGTTGGAGTGAGAGTTTAAGTCTGTCGTTTACTGACATTCAGATTACATCCTCTTGTCAGAGGTGTTTTTCTGTTTTTATTTCTAATTTTTTATTATGTTTTATTTTTCATGCATCTGGCCACTGATTGATCCTAAAACACCTGGAAACAGCTTCAACACAGAACTCTGAGGAAACACAAAGCTGAGTCTTATTAAGATGAATAGACATTAGAGATATTAAATACTGTTCACAATCCTCTTCTTTCACTCCAGCTTCTGACTGTTTGTACATTGTGTGTGACTCCTGACTGCAGTGAGTTGGCATTCAACCTATAATGACCCTCCTCTGTGGAGTTCCCACTGTGCATTAAGTCACTTCAGGATTTGACTCTGTTTAGGTGCGTCTAGATTAGATTACATGTCACATTCAGCTAACAGGAGACATTTTACAGGAGGCTTTTGATACTTTAAGCAAATTTACAAATTTAGCTTATAAAACATCTGTACTTTTACTCAATGCAGGACTTTTACTTATGGCGGAGTGTTTTTGGAGGATCTAATGTCCACCACTGCCAACCAAGTAGTTTTACGCTAAATTCCTAAAAGCCATTCTATTCTGTTTATGAACAGCGAACAGATACTCACCATGGGTTTCTTGTATTCATTAGGTTTGATGCAGCGAACAAAGAAAGGCTGACAGACGCTCAGAGTCCTCATCAGCAGCTCCAGAGATCTCTTAAACTGACTGCTCAGAGTGGGAGAGCGCTTCCTGGTCTCTGCTCCCTACACACACACACACACACACACGCACGCACACACACGCACACGCACACACACACACACACACACACACAAAGCACAAAGTGGCACAGCGTAGAAAGTGTCAGGGTCAGAAACAATGAGGACTCTCTTTTCTCTTCCTGAGCTCTGACACTAACCTTTTTCCTCTTTCTCATTCTCTAAATATAAAAGTCTTTGTCCGGCTGACGCTGCAGTTTCAGAGTTAAATGTCAATCAAAAGAACAGACAGAGCAGCAGCTACAGACGCGTCACAAATTAAAGCAAAAGCAACATTAAGTGTCTTTAATTTGTCACCTGTCTGTATGTAAAGGATGGATTGTTTGTCAATTAATCAATTAGTTAATCGATTCACCAGCAACTATTCTAAAGCAAAAATGATGGTGGTTCCAGCTTCGCAAATGTGAGATTTCCATGCTTTTTTATTTTTTATATTCAGATAATAAACAGAATGTCTTTGGGCTTTGGATCATTGGTCAAATAAAACAAATAACCTGGAAACATCTCTTGGGCTGCGGGAAACTATTCTTGACATTTTATAGACAAAATTGATTAATTCAGAAAATAATGAGTGGATTAATTGATAATGAAAATAAATATCAGTAGAAACTCTATTTAAATACTGGTAATTTAACAGAATTACACCAAAGGATACATCTCTATCTAAGATATCTGAATGTGTCGGTTCAAAGTAAGTGATTAACTCTTTTAATGAAGTAAAAGTACCAGTACAACAAACTAAAAAACTCCACTACAAGCAAAAGTCCTGCATTTAATATCCTCCTGAAGTAAAAGTACAGTAAGTACAGTTAAATGTAATTAAAGTATCAAAAGTAAAAATATTCATTTGTTCTGCAGTAAAATGTCTCCTGTAACTGATTCGGATTGGATATGAATTTATTAGATTATTAATACTGATACATCAATCTATAAGCAGTATTCTACTGTTGCTGTACTGTTGTAGCTGTATATACAGCTCATTAGTTTAGTCCTCATCAGATAAATCTGATGCGTGTGTGTGTGTGTGTGTGTGTGTGTGTGTGTGTGTGTTTGCCCCCCTTACCATAGCAACATCAGCTTGGAAGATTTGTTTGATGAACTTGTTCTTGGAGGAGTGAACCAGCTGGATAATGTCACCGTATAAAGTGTCTCTGTTCTTCTCCAGGAAGCCTGAGGGGGACACACACACACACACACACACACACACACACACACACACACACACACACAGATAAACACTGTTACAGTGTTCAACACAAATATGCAAAAGCATCACAATGTAATTTTTCCCCTCTGAACTTTGTCTCTGCTTGTGAAACAAAACACAGTCACAAGTTCAGTAATAACAAAAGGAGAGAGGTCAGAGTGGCGAGCTAACATTTCTCTGCACTGACTTCAGCTTCTTTACCAACATGCAGCTCAGCACAACTCAAACACTTGATCCACATGAATTTATCTTCTGATAAGAAAACAACCCACAAAAAACACTAACTACAGGCGACATCACAATAAGGATCACTGCCCTTTGAAGTATCTTTACCTTCACCAAAGATGTTTTGTTTTCACCCGTATCTGTTGGTTTGTTTATTTGTCAGCACAATTACACAATAAGTCCAGTAAGGATGGGACATGGATTAGAGAAGAACCTGTTACATGACAGGGTTCAGATCCAGATCATTTATTTTGAATTTGAAAGTCTGGTGTATGTTGTTTGACATTGGCCTTGGCAGATGTCTGTGCTCTCCCCTCTAGTTTATTTATTTGGCACAAACCAAGATTCCACTACAACAAAACAAGGGCACCTCTTTCTTGCATGGATGTGACCTTATGATATATGTCACAGAATTGAATCAGAAATGCTCTAATATGCTTCAAAAGGCTTAGAGTAATAATAGGAGTAGGAGTAATTCCCAATGCAGAAAAATGATATTAGTGACGTAATATGACACTTGCACTTTTCATATAGAACATGTGTAGAACAGCTACAGATGCAGAATTACATCAGTGCTACTCAACACCTGCATTGCTACATATTCTCATCCACGTCATCATCATCTCTTCAGTCCACCTGAGCCTGATCCATCCTGGCAGTCTTCTGCAGATGTGTCCAGACATCAAGTGTTTATTGTGTCCATGAGGGACATCTGATCATAAACCGTCCACCTCCATGAGGAGAGGAGTTCCTCTGTTGGTCTGAGGGATGGAGAGTCAGGTGGGAGGAAAAGTGCCACCATCCTGGGATGGGCAGTAAAACAACCACCACATCATCCCATACAATTACAAAACCTTCTGGATTCAGTGTTTCGTGTTGCAATTAGAAGTTGAAAAGAAGAAGAAAGAGTGAACTCAGTTTAGAGAAATGTCTTTTAGAAATATCTTTGACCCATATGAACATGTAGTAATAGAGGACATTTTGATATCACTGAATCTTTCAATGCTTTCTGGTGTGTATGAAGTGACTCTCACCTCTTGTTTCATAGTAAACCACTCCGGCAAAGTGCTGGATGCCAAACTGAGTCTCATAGTTGTTCTTTGGGGGGATGTAGTTTGTGTTGAGTTTGTGCTGAAAGTTCAGCTTGTTGAGCATGGTGGTGTCTGTGCCCTGCAGGTGACACAAAGACAGACACAAAGAAAATGCATACATGTTTATTTAAAACTGCAATAACTGGTGTCCCAACATCTACCATCTGAGTTCATGTACCTTGGGGAACTTGCTCTCCTCATCGATGAGTGAGATGATGTTCATGGGTTTGATGGCGATCATGTCCAGAGCGTCCTGGTTGTCAGTGAACTCGATGTGCTGCCAGTTGATGTGCTCCAGGTTGTACTCCTCCTGCTCCAGCTTGAAGACGTGACGGACGAAGAACTGCTGCAGGTTCTCGTTGGCAAAGTTGATGCACAGCTGCTCGAAGCTGCAGGGAGGAGGGTGAGATGAAATTGTGACGACCGTGAGTTTTCTGTTTAAGTCGACATATGTTAAACTGTAAGAGGCAAAAGAAAGAGTTCCACCAGCTTTACTCCAAGTCGGTTCCTCAGAGCTGCAGGAGGTGACAACAATGAAATTCAATCTGATAACAGGAAATGCAAGTCGATGCATAATGTCAAGAGCAGGAAGAAATGTAATGATGTCACTTTTCATGATAGTGGTGTTGTCACCTCCCCTCTCACCTTTCAGCCAATCACACGATCCCTGACTCTTAACTGAGCAAACTCAACAACTGCTACCAGATTTAGCCAGTTAGCAGCCGTCAGCTAGAACAACAACAAAATGGAAGTGAAATACAGTGCACATTATAATCTATAGCAGGCTGTGTGGACCTGTCAGAACTGAGCCAGCAGTAGAAACCATAAGTTAAGAGACAAAACAGGAAGTGAGATAAGAGAAGGGGGTTGGCTGCATTAGGTCAATAAGTGTAAGTATGTAAGCGTCTGAGTGTGAGTTGTACCTGTTAACAGTGAAATTCTCAAAGCCGAAGATGTCCAGCAGTCCGATGCAGCGTCTGAGAGCTTTGGGCTGTGAGGACGGAGGCTTGTAAATGGCTGCATTGATCTTCTCCACGATCCACACAAACAAACGGCCGTAAATACCCTGCACACACACACACACACACACACACACACACACACCAAGTCATCATTTAACATCTCAGCAAACGTTCCCTGTACAGTTTTTGACCTCTAGTATTTCTATGAAGCAGTTGTCTGTACTATCATCAAATTCATAGAATATTGGCTTTACAAATGTTTTATGAGGAAGGAAATACATTTAACACATTTGTCATTGTTCTAGGAAATACACCAACTAACGCTGACCGAAAGCATTTTTTTGCTCCACAGGAAACCTTTAACCTCCTGTAATGGATCTTATTATATTTCCTTTATCTCTCAAATTTTAGTCCGTACATGATAATGCTTTGAGTTTGTCTGACAGAGGACACCCCATGCTTTTAATCGATGAGCTCATTAACAAAGAAAAAAAAAAAAGAGAGTGAGAATAATAAGTGAAGTAAAAATGTTGTACCTTAACGAAAGCATCTCGTACATCCAGCGCTTGTTCCTTGCTGAGTGGGGTGGAGACGGTCTCTCCTCGGGTGATCAGAGTTCGGCTGGTGAGACAGTTCATCAGGTCCTTACCGTCCACCTGAGCATACACACACACACACACACACACACACACGCACATACACACACACATAAGCTCTTTCTCATTGCTGTCAACCTCAATTTTCAGGTTATTAATTAAAGTTACATGATACAAAACTGCTTTTATCAAAATACCTGACCTGAATGCTTCCTAAGGTTTTGATTTGCTTGGTATTGAACAGTGATCGTGGCCATGGATGGATTACCATACGTCTAGAGTCAGAGCCTGTGTTTGAGCTCTGGCCAGTGGACAGTGAAAAAGCTCCGTGAACAGAAGCGACTCTCCTTTGAGAGTCTGACACAATATTCATCTTACTGTACTTAATTTGATCATCATTTTTTTTGATTATAATACAGCTGCACAGCATATACTTAGGCTACAGGAAACCTGCATTAACATTAGTAAAGTTTTCTGTTTGAGGGCAAAATAGCTGTAATTTGGTTCTGCTGTGTGAACAAAGTACTGAGGTTCACATGCAGTTTTAGACTGACAGCAGATTGATGGCTCAACTGCAAATGATTCTGAAAGAGAAATAAAATGACAACCAGTGATTCAGCATGTGAGAGGAGGCTGGTAGATATGAGTCACAAGCCATCCATTATCAGTCTGTAGCTGATATGCATGAAGCTGCCATTACTTTTCAACATTAACAGCTGTGGTCTGTGTGTGTGTGTGTGTGTGTGTGTGTGTGTGTGTGTGTGTGTGTGTGTGTGTGTGTGTGTGTGTGTGTGTGTGTGTGTCTACCTCCAGCAGGGTAGCAGCAGTGGTGAGGTGAGGGCTGTGGACAACCTCGCAGGCATCCAGGTTGTCATAGGTTCGAGCTGCAGGGTCAAAGGTCACCAGAGTGTAAATATTTTTTACACACAGAATGGATGAAAATGAAACAAACAAATAAAAATACAAAACCTTTTTTAAAAGGTACTGAATGTAAAAAATGTTGCAATGTGCAAAAGAGGTTAAAAAAAAAGCTACTATGAAGCCTCTCAAGTGTCTCTCAATGTCAAACTGAAAACATTAAGTCAACATTACATGTAAAGCAAGGGCATGTTTGGATTTGTAGCAGCAAAGTTTCAGCAACAACTTCACCGACTTCCAAGGTGCAAGAAGAAAGGACAAAGTCTAAACAGGTCAGAAATCCAGCAACAGTTTCATTTTTCAATCATAATCACACATAAAAATCTTTTTATACCTGCCCCCATTAACTGGTGTATGTGTGGGAAATGCTAAAATGCAAGAGAGCACAGTGAAAACTGAAGGCAACTCAGATGAGTGTATGAGCACTTTTATCAACACAGTTCATTACACACGAGGACAGTTGTGGCAGGACAGTAACAATGTTCAGAGAGGGTTTAGTAAGAAAATCAACCTGAAACTGTAACAGTGATGGGGACAAATATGACATGCACCTCCAGCCCCAATACAAAATGATGCCCTAAAAAATGTGCAGACAGACAGAAGCAAACACAGCTGCAGGAAACTAAAATGGTTGAATTCATACACCAAGATTTTTTTTGATTTTACCTTCATATCTGAGGTTTCCCATGTGTAAAATAGCAGCAAGCAGTTTAGAAATCTCCCAGTTCTCTTTGTCTGTGAACATCAGTACCTGCAGAACAGAGCAGAGGAAATCTGTGAATACTCTCTTCTCTTTGGAAAAGGAAAAATATCACCTTCCAGTATCTTAAGAATACAGGAGGATCCACTTTTTAAGGGTAATATTTCCTCAGGTCAAGATTTTTACTGGCTAGTTTAAGTGATGAAGTACCGCAGACTTTAATCAGTGTGTGATTTTTATCAGTACCTTCATTGCAGAGAGGATGTTGGAGTACTCTTTCAGGTCGTCTCGGCCATCGCAAACTGTACAGTTACCCTGCAGAGAGAGATTCAGAGATCAGAATATATCAGAATATTGTACGAATTTTTTTATTTTTAGAAAAGTCTTCTGGTGATTCTGGAAACATCTTCACAACAGTGATTAGTGTAATTATGCAACCTTTGCATTTTCAAAGATTATGAGGTTTTTTAAAATGTATTTATACAGAGGCTCAGCTCTGTTCAAATGTTATTTCAATACATGAGAGGCATAAACTGGGGCTACACTGACACTAATCTGACACACAGCTGATCCACATCCATGAAACCTTTTTTTATTTATACTATATATATTTATACTACTATAAGAATCTAACTTTTTTATCACATCACCTTTGTCAGATAAGGGTTATTGTGCACTCACTGGGTGAGAGGATGTCCAAATGTTAAAGTCTCATCTACTGCGACAGTGAACAGTGTGATTTGATAACGACATGACTGACACGGCTGAAGTGAAACATTGCTCACCATGGTCAGGTAAGTGTAGTCTGTGGCTTTGCTAAGTCCCAGTTTCTTCTTCTCATCTGCCGTCATCCCCTTCAGCATGCAGTAGAAGATGTGGTAGTTCCTCTCATCGTAGGCCTGGAGAGAGAAACATTCATTGCATCATTTAAATAAAATTAAAAAAACATTGAGATAAATTCACTCGACAGCAGTGTGGAGACAGGCTGACCAGCAAGAAAACAGATAAATGTTTGAAAGAACTACTGATCCTCTGACAGCCAGTGTGTGTGAACTATATAGAAATATATAGGTATATAACTATTAATATATCAACATTAACAAAATAATAATGCCTTAAAAATTAAAGCAATGTTATGATAGTACAACATCCTTGTATCTAAAGGATGTAAGATCGCTATATTAATGTAATGTATGCAGTAGAAAAAAATTCTTGAGCTATTAAAACTGCTTCTTTTACTACTTTATACCCTGCAGACAGATTATAGCAGTAGTAGTAATATGTATAGTATGTTACAGTATTTAAATGCCAGACAACAAACTAAAATGTTGTTTGTCATTCCCAGTCACAGTTAATGACCTTTGGACAGGTGATGTCGTTTGGTTCAGTACCTGTCGACAGACTCTGGATTTCTCCAGCAGGTATTGCTCTATCTTGGCTCCCTCTATGGCTCCTCTCTTGTTGAAATGGATGTCGATGTATTTCCCAAAACGAGACGAGTTGTCATTGCGGATTGTTTTAGCGTTGCCGAAGGCTGGAAGAGCAACAACATGGGTAAGTGTATGTGATCCTGGCTGTATGTGTGTGTTTTTGTGCATATTTGTGTGTTTTCATAAGAGTCAGTATCAATAACAGATCAAGACCTGCTAAAACTACATTTTGACATTTTAGTGGAGCTGTCCTCTGTGTTTAGTTACTTATGTGTGGAATATGTTTGCTGTGTACTTTCATTAAGTTCCATGAGACAGAACCTGAGAGACATTAGATACAGTGTGGTGTGATGTTGCAGTATTGTTTTACATTTAGGGGAAACATTCACACGGTGCTAGATCAGAGTGTAAATGACACCTGCATTGCATCAATGTGCCTAACTGTATACATACTACTGCATAACGTACTTTTATCAACAGCTCAGACATAAATAAACATTTCATCATCTACACCCAGAGTTCAACCTAAATGGGTTTTTAAAGGGCAGGTTATTCACTGATGTCAAAGCTCTTGAAATTCACAGGCCAGAGCCATAAAACATGCTATAAAAATGTAAACCATTAAAAATGAATAAATGTCTATTTATGTATATGATATGTATATGATATAAATGTCAACAAAGAAATATGAGAGTATATTTGTCACTGTCGTCTCATTCCATCTATGTTTCTGCCAGTTCTGTGTTTTCATTGTCACAATTTCTCATGTCATTTCAGACCCAGCCCTCCGCACAGTTTCCCGCCTGCTGGCTGCGGCTGTGGTTTGTTTGCTTTTGTCTGAACATTCCAGTAAAGAGTGTTTTCATCGTGTTATCATAAATATGATTATCTGTAGAAAAATCTGTTGAAACTGTTTAGACGAATGTGTGTGTGTGTGTGTTTGTGTTCTTACCTTCTAGTATAGGGTTGGCCTCCAGGACCTGCTGTTCTATCCAGGAGTGTTGACCACTGATAGCAGCCAGGAACTGAAGGATCAGTTTGGTGCTTTCTGTCTTCCCTGCTCCAGACTCACCACTATTAAGAGTCACACACACACACACACACACACACATTTTTCAGCCTATGACTTTTGCAGGTACCTGATCATAAACCAAAGCATTTGACACATAATGGTGAAAAGTTGAGGTATCACACACGTTCACAAAGACTGTGAATGTCTGCACCAAACTGCAAAATAATCCATCCAATATTTGTTGGGATGTTTCTCTCTGGACCAGAGTTTTGGAACGATCTGTGCAGCTACAATTGAGATCTTTGTCACATATTGAAGATTTGGATTTGACCCACATTTACTTGCGGTTCGAAATCTTTCCTACCTGATGATACAGCACTGGTCGCGGTTGTTCCTCTGCATGTTGAAGTAACAGTTGTCAGCAATGGCAAATATGTGGGGTGGCATTTCACCAATCTTCTTGTTGGTGTAGAGGCGGATCTGGTCGGCCGTGTAGATGGGCAGCAGCTGATAAGGGTTGACAGCCACGAGGATGGAGCCAGTGTATGTCTGCATATGGAGGAAGAGAATGAACTGATACAGAGTTTCTTAAGGTTGATGAAAAGGCTCATCATTTTTGGACTGAAGATGCTGTTTGCCTAGAATTTGAGTTAGTTTTGCATTTTCATTCCAATGATCTGTAAGACATACAGGACAACAGGGGTGGAAAAAAAAGTTGTCATACTACAATGTAAAAATACTCTGTTACAAGAAAATGTCATGCAATGATCATTACCAAGTGAACATACAAAATGAACTTAAAGTAACAAAAGTAAAATTACTCATGATGATGAATGCCCCATTTCACAGTGTCATATACTCTGTATTATCACTGATGCATTAATGTGTGAGCAGCATTTTTACTGGAGCTCTTCGACTATTTAATAAAGCGTTGAGCAGCTTAATCTGCAAGAAATGTATCATTTTTAAATCATGTAAATGTGTCCCAAAATCTTGTCAGTGCAGCAAGGTAAGGCTGGAGGAGGCAAGACGAGGTGACGCAGGTCTCATAGCGCAGATGTTGATGGATGACATTGAGAATGCATTAGTGTTCAGAACGGGAGAGCAGGCGGCCATGTTGAAAACAAATCAACATGCACTCAGGCTGCAATGCTGAGCCTCGTCAGCCCTAAACATGAGTCAATCAGCCAATCAGTCCCATGAACCGTTTGGACTTGTCCTACAGGAACATGATACCTCCGAACTGAGTTCGGGGGGGGGGGTTTCACCTGCTTCAGTGAACTGAATTGTTACAGTCCTTTAGTATCTTGCTTGTTTAACTAAAACTGTCAAATAAATCTAGTAAAGTAGAAAGTACAATATTTCCCACTGAGGTGTAGCAGTGGAGGTATAAAGTAGCATAAAATGGAAATACTCAAGTAAAGTACAAGTATTTCAAAATTGTTCTGAAGTACAGTACTAAGAATAAATGTACTTAATTACTTCCACCGCTGATGATATAATTACTGAGCCTTCACAAGTATTTTAATATTGTTCAGTGACCCAACCAGGTAAAACTCCTGATTTCCTGGGTGAAAACAAAGGGCTGCCTTTTATAAAAGCTAATATCTAAAATGTAAAAGACTAACCAAACCAGCACAGCCACACAAGCGCTATCAGCTAGCTCAAATTGGTTAGCTAAAGTGTAAGTTAAGGCTCAAGTTAGAAACTAGCTAACATTAGTGTTCATCTGTAGATATTTGACACAATCTAAGAATGTAAAAAAGTAAAGTGTATTAAACTAGTAATTCACTGTTGTTTAAACCTCTTCTGGGGGGTCCCAGTCTTAATCAGGTGGGTCAGACCCCCCAGTCCCACTCATAATTTGAACCCTCCTCCAAAACCAGAGGCAGTTAAGAAAGAAAAGTAGCTCTTCTCCCCATCATGCAAGTGTAGTTTTCTTTTCTTTTCTCTCAGCATACTGTATGTCACACAAGTCAGTTATCACAAAAAAGTAGATGGCACGTTTGTGCAGAGCAAAATAAAATGAAAGATGAGTTTCATTCCATAACGTAATGCCCATCATACTGAATTTTCTTACAAAATGGTTTTGTTTGGAACAGCAGAATAATCTATTAAAATCATTTGTAACCATCCATAATTTCTATTCAATTTCAATATTAGGAGACAGAACAATTCTTACATGAAACATTCAAAACGTGGAACATCCATGCAGTTTAGAGATAAAGCCGAATATGACATTTACTGCATGTTGGTGTTTTTGAGATCATGCAGCTGTTGCATTAAAGACGTGCATTGAATAAATTTATTTTTCAACTTGGGTTGGATTTCTGTCCAGTCATGTTTGACGTCCTGGAGCTGACTTACCCTGCCACCACAGTTAGTCTTCAGATGAAACAGGAAGAGGGAGGAAGGAGGACAGCGAGCAGGGCAAAAGAGAGAATAAAGAAGCAAGAAATTGAGATGAGAGTAGAAAAAGCAGCCAACATCAGGTTCATTAGATAATACTGAGAGAGTGTTAGCAAGTCATTCAAGCCCTGGATAAAGGTTTAAAAGCTCCTTAAGGGGAAGAAAAAGAAGCAGTGTCAGCAATCTAGCAGTTTTTCATAGTATTTTTTCTATTTTTTGCCTTGTTACTGCATCATGTTATGACAGAAAAGTGTGCACATAAATAAGCTAACAAAGTAGGAAATAAAACTCATAATGTTTAGTTTAAATTACATGTTCAATTAAAATCCTCAAAGAAAAATCTTTTGTCTCTACATTAGTTGGTCTAATAATATACATTTTATACTGTGTAGCATTTTATGAGAAACACCTGTACATCTGCTTACTCATGCAATTATCCAATCAGCCAATCATATAGCAGCAGGGCAATTAATAAAACCATGCAGATACAGGTCAGGAGCTTCAGTTAGGAAGAGGAGGAGCCAAAAACAAAAAAAACATCCAGTGAGCAGCAGCTCTGTGGAGGAAGCACCTTGTGGGTGAGAGAGGTCAGAGGAGAATGGACGGACTGGTTGGAGATGAAAGAAAGGCTACGGTCACTCAGATAACCACTCTTTACAACTGTGGTGAGCAGAAACGCTTCAGAGCGAACAACATGTTGAACCTTGAGGTGGATGAGCTACACCAGCAGAAGACCACGTCAGGTTCCACTTCCTGTCATCAAGACCAGAAACCTGAAGCTGCGGTGGACACAGACTCACCAACACTGGACGGTTGAAGACCTGGTCTGATGGATCTGGATTTGTGCTGAGGCAGCAGATGGTAGAGTCAGAGTTTGGCATCAACTGCTTGAATCCATAGACCCAGCCTGTCCTATGTCAACAGTCCAGGCTGTTTTCTTGTCTATCTGAGTATTATTGCTGACCGTGTACTTCCCTTAGCGGCCACAGGTCAACATCTTCTAATGGCTGCTTCCAGCAGGATAATGCTCCATGTCACAAATTAAAGTCATCTCAAACTGGTTTCATCGACGTGACAGTGAGTTCAGTGAACTTCAGTGCCACCCCCAGTCTCCAGACCTGAATCCAGCAGAACATCTTTGGGATGTGGTAGAACGGGAGATTGGCTGCATGAGTGTGCAGCTGACAAATTTGCAGAAATGACGTGACGCAATTATCACGTTGACATGGAGCAGAGTCTCAGAGGAATGTCTACAACTTCTAGAGGAATCCATGACATGAAGAACAAAGGCTGTTCTGAGAGCGAAGAGAGGAAGTACCCTAACTTGTTATCTGAATCTGAGTGAGAGAGACATGTTAATGCAGGTATAAATACAGCAATACTCACATATATGAGTTTTTCTCTGTATCTAATGAGCAGGTTACGAAGAATTCCAGCTTCATTGAGGTCTCCCAGGCGGATCATGTCTTCCACACCGTGGATAGAGGTGGGATGCATTGGCTTGATGTTGGTGGCATTCTGGGGGGAGATCCAGTGCTCCTGGAGGGGGAGGGGAGGTTATTGTGTTTTATAGAGGAAAACAGATCACACAGTTCAACTTCTGGAGTTTAAGTAAGTAACACAACAGTTTCATTATTGCAACATTCACTTGGCATTTATGTTGGAAAACATTATTTCTGGACCTCCAGTTTGAGTGCAATAGTTTAACCATTTAAAACCCCATAACTTCACTTAAACTCATCAGTAAGTGGACAACATAATTCCTACAAACCACAAATTACACAAATGTAGCAGACAAATCAAACAAGCAAAGCAACCGAGGCGAGGTACTAGCGAGTCAACATGGCAGCCAGTGCTAGCCCTCTGGAGGAGCAGCCGAAAGCCCCCTGTGCTGAATTCAACACTACCATCTCCCAACTGAAGCTGGGCCAGTCACCACGTCAAAACACATGCAGAGAAAGCAACTTGTGCTACACTGACAGATAGCCATGCTCACCTCCTAACCAAAGGTACTTTTGGCAGTTCTAGTGAACCGCTTACTGCTATTGTTAAATTTATTTTTGTTTAAGTTACAGACCAGTTCCAAAGCTTCTCAGCCGAGTATGAGTTACTGTAACTGCTCCACAGAAACGTGTGAATTTGTTATCTTAACTCACATAAAAAACATTGAAGCTTTTCATAAGATTAACAAGATTAACATAATATTAGCAACCCATCAGTCCCTGTTAGCTCATTCACTGCGCACTACATCATACATTATCAGTAGATTATGCTGCAGTGAGGAGTAAAATGATTTCATGGCGAGCATGATTTCAGCATCACATAAAAGAATAAAAACATTATGCTTCAGCACTTACATTTCCCTCATCATCCACCACCTGGATCTGTCCTGAGTCACAGAGTTTGACCACTGCACCGATCGGTACCTCAAACTCCCGACCCGTCTTCAAATCCAACCAGACATAGTCGCCCTGGAAAGAAATAAAGAATTAACACTGAAACCAGGATTAGGATTGGGATGAGAATGATAATCTATAAAAATCTGCGTCAGAAAGAGAATGAGAATTTTAAATCAGAGTCAGAATAACAACAATAAGCGCTGAGAATCACATGAGAAATCAGAGTCAGAAAGGAACGGTACCTTGATTACACCATCTACATGACTGTGATTTAAAAGTGCAGCAAGTTAACCGCTCAGAGTTTCTATTTTGAAGATGATCACACCCATGATTAGAACCCATATTTCTTTGTTTAAATAACTGAATCAGAACCATTTTCACACTGCACAAAGACAACGTTTAACCCAGTCTGAAGACATGAGAACCCCATTAACTTAAGTCAGACAGTGTGTTAAATAAGGCCTCGTCTCATCTTACTACAGTGAGCTGACCTTTACTCCCTTTACCATGTTTATTGAGGCTGTAACATTAAGACTCAGCAGGATTAGTAAATCAAATAAATGGTGCAGTCTGAAAAGGGTAAAATAAACGGTGTCCTGATCCAGGCAGACAGTCCGGCCCCGACTGGGAAGGAAAAAACACAAAACTTGTACCAGGAATTTGTCGAGGTGGACAGGGAGGACATCTAACCAGCGGACAGTCATTATGTATGAGAGGAGGGAAGGGTTAGTACAGAGAGATGTAACCCAAACTTTCACTTTGTGTAAGCCTGAAAAGTGTCTCTGCACCTGTGGTCAGTTACAGTGATCACCATTACATTCAAGTCACAGATTGGTGATGGTGGTTTAAGAAACCTACTGTATGCCACCTGAACCTATGGGTTTAGGGAACGGGAGATGGCACACTGATGCCATGATTAACAAAGAAACTAAGTACAACAATTTTGAACCAGTGAGCCGACCATTTTTTCCATTGTTGAAATAGCAAAAGTGATATGGACACGCCCGATATCCACTTGCACCATGTGCTTTAGACCACGTGCTTTGGATTGTTAAAATAGAGGCCAGAATATTTTTCTCCTAGATGGTAAGAAGAAACTTTGAGAATACTGGAAATATCTTGAAAAAAGCACTAAGTTTTTTTTTTTTTTACAGGTCTCCAGAAAATTTTAGCTGAGTTATCTGACTGTCTGTGATGAGAGGTAGAAACTGAAGTCATCACAAGGTATGAAAATATTCCTCAAATCACTCCTGCTGAATAACCCATTTCTCATCTGTCCATTGTGTACTGGCTGATCCAACATCCTGTTTTGTTTCTCTAACTCTGTTTGGCTAAAGACACAGTTGTGTATCTGTTTGTATTTGTCTTTCACAGCCAATGCCAAGAATTCAACAAAGGAAAACAGCTAACTGCAACACACAGAAAAGAAGACCTGAATGTTTTCTCCAGTGAGTTTCTTAGAGTAATAGTTTGACATTTTGGCAAATGTGCTTCTTTTCTTTCCTCAGGAAGACTCCAGGAAGTTACTGCCTCTGGCCACGTAATAGTCTAGCATATAACCCAAGATCTTTGGTTACGATTGGGGGAAGATGGAAGTTTTTGTTAACTGTAAACAAACGTGTCTGAAGTCACTGTGAAAGTTTTCTTTATAAAACCAGACCAGGATCTTTCCCAAACCGTAACCAAGAGCTGAGAGAGTCTGAACAGAACCATCAAACAGTTCCTACTAGTGGACGTTGTACTGACTGAAACAAAGATGCTGTCTGTGAACATTTTACTGATACATTCAGTATCAACATATTTGCAACTTGCCACGTGGGTAAATTAACAACATTTCCTCATTAGGTCGTAATTACGCTTCCTTTGATGTTGCAGTTTCATTGACAGCTTAAGAGGCTGCATTGGTGCAGACATGTTTTTCAGTTACTTATGACATGAAATATGATCCTGGAAGTCCAGTTTGAATCACAGATCTTGTTTAGAGCTTGAAGGCTAAACAGAAGCCACAGCACTGCAGACTGGTTCCTGATACTAAGGGACAGGACTTTACTCCTCTGGAAGGTTATGACAAAGGCAATAACTTTATCTTGCAGCCTGACAATTGCAAAGTAAAGAGCAGAAATACACCATTCAATTTCATAATAATCTACCAGGAAAACTGGCAACATAGTGGATGATGTCACATGAGCCAGGTTTGGCTTTTTTGCCTGAGCTCTCTCCATTGGCCTCTCTGCTGTTGGACTACAGACTGGACTGGCCTCATTCAAATAAGTGAGAATGCTGAATTGTTTTCACACAGAGCTCAGGCCAGATGTTGTTAGCTTTGTACAGAGCCAGGTTAGCTGCTTTTCCTGTTTCCAGTCTTCGTGCTAAGCTAGGCTGACCAGCTCCTGGCCTTAACAGCCACATATGAGAATGATATTGATTGTCTCAATAACATAGTAAAGTATGCTACAAATGTAAACAGTTTTCAGATTTACAATTACAATTCATGACTCACGCACACAGGTCAGAACAAGGCCACACAGAAATATAATTGATATTTGCTGCATGAAACACACGTACGTCTCTTATACAATACAAATCCCATAAAGTAAAGACATATAATTATGACTCATGAAACTTAAAGCACTCACTCACACACACACACACACACACACACACACACAGTGGCAGCGTACCGGCAGCAGTGTGCTGTGTTTCATCACAGTGTTGACGTTGCGTATCAGCGCCCATTTAGCCTGATCCTTCTCATAGAGTTCCACATAGTCCCGCCGCTTGTACATCTTCACGTGCACAGTAAAAAACCCACACACACTCTGACAGTGATGTCCGATGGCAGCAGTCTTCAGAAACGATCTTCCTAATACACACGCGTGACCAGTTTCCAAATATCCATGTAAAAAACTGTGACTCAGGTTAGGTCCGCAGGGCAGCACATGTAGCTGTCATTAAACCACAGAAATGTTCATGTTCAACAGGTTTAATTCATCATAAGTTCAAATCCAGCGCATCACAGTCACATGCTACTTCTGTCTTCTGTTTCTCCTCCCTGGGTTCATCTAAAAAAAAAAGCTGAAATGCCCTTTAAGTGACGTCAAAAAAGGATGTCAAGAAAAACAGGTCCAACATCAGACATCTTCCAGTCTTATAGGGTCACACAAAAGAGCATCCTGCTGTGTGACCTTCACTCTCGTCCACTCTAAACTCACGACAAAGTACAAAATATTTTAAAATATTTTATATTTAAAAATATCTCAGAAAATCCAGCTTTCTGCTGCCTGTCAGATCATTCTGAAGTTTCTACTGCAGTAACTTTTTTGGACAATCCTCCTGCTCTCTCCCCCTCTCTGTCTGTCACACTTTGTTAACCCACAACCTCCCCTGTCGCCCATGGCAACAAGATGTCACTTCCTCCTCAGGTGTGTCCTATGGTGTTGGATTTCCGTATAGATAAATACACAACAGGCTCTTATTGCTGTGTAAATTTAGTAGGTTATGCAGGATAAACTATGTGTTGTCTGACTGAGGAACATTATGGACAACATAAATATACTAGTATTACTAATAAAAAATAAACTATATAGTAGATAATGATCAGTTTGTAGAGAAATTTATGAATCATTAGGTAATGATTAGTTCATCAGTTTATGAATTGGAAGAAGTATCACACTCCTGATTAACTATAAACTGCAAAGAGTAGCTCAACCTACTTGTTCAAGGCAACTTCTCACTCTTATGTATATTGTATTGGAAAGTGTTAATATCAAAGTAATGATAATAATAATAATAATCATCATCATCATCATCATCATTATCATCATCATCGTCATCATCACTGTTTAAGAGAATTATAAATGCTAAATTTATCAAATATGCAGCCACAAAATGAGGATCTATTAAAAACAAAGCAATCGAATACAGTGGTTCTCAAAGTGCGGTCTGGGTACCCCCATGGGTCCTTAAGGAGGTCCCTGGGAGTCCCTAGCAAAAAGGGGAATAATTCACTATAAAACCATTCTGAAGTAACACAATGACAGAATATACAACTACACCACTGCTCTAATAAGACTAAAAGTCTAGGTCCTTGTGTTCCCTTCAGAATTCAATGTTGGAAAGGGAAATGGTTCATCCTCTGCAGGCCATGCACATGCAGCAAGTCCTTCAAACTTAATGCCAGAGTATGTTTTTACATCAGTGCCTTCCAACACGACCCATACGACTGTTTTGTGATCAAACGCCCCTATTGACAGGATGACATTGTTAAGGCGGTTACCACTGCCTCCATTGTTTTCAATAGTCGTGAAGGCTAGGTGAAACAGGACAGCTGCAGAGGATCAATCCTCTGGAAACAGACGTTTCTTTCCTCTAGTGCCACCAGCAGGTCAAGGTTTTCACTTATCCTGTAAAATATCGACCTAATGGATCTACACAAAATTTGGTACAGATATTCATGAGTCCTAGATGATATATCTTACTGACAGTGGTGATCCTCTGACTTTTATCAACACCAGAGGGTTGTTGATTTTTATGAAAATACCATGACAACTGTTGGAGGGATTGTTGTGAAATTGGGTTCACACATTCATGGTCCCCAGAGGATTAACTGTTAACATTTCCATCATCCTCAGCTGTATTTTGTACTTAGTGCTAATTAGCAAATGCGAGGATGCTAACATGCTAAACTAAAATGAGAACATGGTAAACATTTTACCTACTGAACATCAGCATTCTAGCATCATGCTTGTGAAGATGTTAGCATTATGCTGTTAGCATTTAGCTCGAGTAAGGTTCCTTTCCTTCCTCCTCTCCTTTGCGAGCTGTGTAGTATGAGATGTGAGCTGCTGACTCTGGGTTGTGTGTGTGTGTGTGTGTGTGTGTGTGTGTGTGTGTGTGTGTATGTTAGATGAATGGTTGTTTGAGTGTGTGTTACACACTATATATGTCAGTTTAATTAAGTAAATACTCTGTCTGGCAAACTGAAACACCTGAACATTACACCACAGAGCACCTGTCACAAACACCACACACACACACACACACACACACACACACACACACACAGAGCCTGTGACAGAGTGAACAGGAGTGAGCAGGGCCAATGGCAAACTATCAGAAACCACATGCTGAATTATTTAACATATGGGATCTGTTTGGTGTCTGTCTTTTTGTCTCCTCTTTTATATTTCTTTCGCTGCCTCTCTCTTTCGTTCGTTCATCTCTTCTTCCCTCCCATCATCCAAAAGTCTGAGACCAGAAATATACTGTATGTGTTGTATGATGTGACACATAACAGTGAAGACAAGACTCAGTTTGGGGTATTTCATGATCTACAGACTGTTAAACACAAGAAGACATTCAAAAAAATGCTGTTACACCTTTCCGTCCTGTAAGCTAGCCAATACAAACAGTGCAAACAACAATGTAGCCACTGTTAACTAAGGTTAATTAATTCTGGTGTTTGTTTTGTTATCATCAACATCCCATGAAAAGACCAGAACCAACAATGAACTGATCCTGCCTGTGTATCCAAAGCCTGATATATGTTAAAAGTTATTAACAAAAAGCTGCAACTGTACCACTACATTTCTGACTGACCTGAATTCACTACACACCATTCAGTGTCTTTCATGATGACATTCTCCCATCACCACCATCGGTCTCATGTGGGCAGAGCGCTGTTTCAGCACAGTGGTTGACAGGCCTTTAGAGGCTTTTAACAGAGGTCATGTAAAGATCGATGAAGCCCTTCAGGCCAACTAACCAGACACTGAAGCAAATGGAGACAGCAGACATGCCTTTACAGAGTCATTGCAAGCTGCAGCAAAACATGTCAGAAGAGAATCAGTTTAAGTTAATTTATGAAAACTTTATGCTGCTAAACATGTGAACATAAAGATTTCTCCCAAGAGTCTGCAGTATATATTTAATACACAGGACAGACTCAAGGAAAAGGACTTACACCGTCTCTACTAGCTCACATGCTTTGGACGAACGTGACTGAGACGAGCCACAGTGTGAGTGTGGTGTTAGCGGTGATGTAATAGCCACGCTGCCTACGGTGGGTGGGTGGGTGTGTGTTCTCATCATCTCTTTCTTCAGGTAAATAATTCAGGCTAGACATGAGCCGGGTATTCACTTACAGCTGCTGGCGTCACTCCTGTGTGGAGAGGTAACAAACCGCACAGATAGAAGAAGAGCGCTCAGGACGCCCCTGTTGTTCAGGGTTAAAACATGGACCATGAATCACCACGTCCCTGTTTTGAATTCGACTGGGAATAAAGGCATGAAATCAAATAATAATAATAATGAAAAACAATAATCACAATTCTTTTCTCTTTCAATGTGATATTGAGTTTCTGTGGAGGACACACGGTTACAATAATTATTCAACCATGGTGGCTAGCACTGGTCCTGCTAAATACTCAGTTTTTCTTGTTTCTTCCAAATAAACTGGGAATCACTGCCTGTGCATGGAGATTTTTTTCTCCTGAGAAGAGTCTGTGCTTTGAAAAATTAAACAATTAAACACAGAGACACCTCTGAAAATATTCTTAAATTCTTAAAGCTGCATGGACTGAGTTGTGGTGCCATTTGGGGGCAGCAGCAGCAACATAACATTAATGTAAAATATTCTTTTTAAGTTGATATGGCAAACATGTTAGCAAACAGTTGCCTAATTACAAGTCAGATTATATTTGTGTTACTTGCCCTACTGGACCTTCAGTAGTTAAATGCTCCACTATGTTCACCAGCTAGTCTCTGACTGCGTTTGCCTGCTGGTTGGTGTTGAGTAGGTAGTGTACAGTAGCTTTTAAGAGCTTTTATCCATCAACATTGAAAAATATTAGATTTAGATTTAAAGATATTTATGATATTATTATTCTGCAATATCAGGATTTTGCACAAGTGATTATCTTTTATCTTTCTGGCACAAGACTGATCACACAAGATTCGTTTTCAGGGCTTTCGGGGCTGTATAACAAATGCCCACCAGTCATTTAGCAACATGCAAATGAATATTCATTATTTGAAAATGTGGTTTGATCATAGACGTGTTTAATTTAAGTTCAGCAGAGGCTCATGTTGTCACTCAGATTCTGTCATTTCATATCGCTCCAGGTCATAACTGCAGCTCTGTAATATCTCCTTACCTTCAGTGTTTAAAAGGTTTACTACAAGTAACACAATCTCCCTCCAGGCTCTGTAGGTGTTCACCACACACCAGCTCATCACTATATCTGTCTTGCTCAGGTATGTGTCTGCCCTCTGCTGGTGTTTATGAAACTCTCTATCACCAGTTAGAAACCGGTGCTCTGCAGATACTCTCTTTGCAGCAGTGCGTTTCTCAACCTTTTGTTCCTGGGAGAATGAATCAGCCTCTGAAGGAACATTTCAGTTCACTGATTAATCCGAATCTATAGCTCTAGCTTTTAAAAGGCCATGTGATTAATAAAGGAACTTCCAGCCCACCTCATTTGCATTTAGATAGATCATTTAGACAAGTCAAAGGTCAGCGGGTGAGATATAGTGACAAGCAAAGTGTGTTGGTATTTGTCACTGAATAAACTTGTCCATAAAAACACAGACAGCAGCTCTCCTTTCTGCTTCAGTGGACAAATAGCATGAAGATTTGATCACTATTCTGCCTCCAGAACGACAACACAAAAAGAAAGCAAGTAGACGCAGCAAGTATACTGAGAAAATATGTTTTATAAAATTGAATTAATATAACATTAAATATTATGATATTAAATTGATAACCCTGGTCAGACACAGGAGCAGGGCCTAAAGTGAGCTCACAGTGACCACAAACTGCTGCCAGCACCAAGTGAGAGAAAAGTGTGTGTGTATGTATATTAAACACTGTCCTCCTGACTGAAATCCGAGTTTACCTTGGTGAGGGTGGTGTATCTGAAGCTGAGACGGCGTGCGTTCAAGTCCCAGCCCTCCAGCAGCAAATCAGATCCCCTCCTGTCCATTTTAGTTGTCATGGTTAAGAACTGCAGTTAGGATCTGCACATGGTGCTGAGCGTGAACAAAAACTAAACCACGAATGCTTCCTTGTTTTGATTTGTCGATTGAGCATTGCTGTTATTATTTTAAAAAAAAGAAAAAAAGATCCATTGCTAGGTGGTAAAATAAAGCAAAATGAAAAGTTCAAAGGAGTTAAAATCAGAGCTAAAGCATCATCAGAAAATCTGTCATGTTGTAAAAAAAAGTCACTGCAAAAACTTTTTCTGTAAATTTAAAAATAATTTTGTTCCATCTCTTCTGTTCAACTTTCCACCTCAGTGGCAAACAAAAATGTTCATCTGTTGATCAAATATTATCCACAGTGCTTCTTCTTCTCCGTATAAAAAAACTATTAAGTCCTGTGTGTGATCCAGTGCACGCAGCAAAACACACTTCCTGTCCAGTAATATCCACAGCAGAGAGGGGTGAGGGCTGATCCATGTGTGTGTGTGTGTGTGTGTGTGTGTTTGCTTGTCTTGTTGGCTCGATTCATTTGGGCCTCCACAGTGGGGCAGCTGTCAGAGCTGATTAGTCGATCAGAAAGGCTGACGGGTTCAGCAACGCATTAACTGAGTATCAAAAAGGTCCACACTGAGACACAGTGCGGGCACACACACACACACACACACACACACACACACAGGCTACAAATGCATTGAGCATGTTGTCTGATTTGGTTGATTTCCCTGCCCTAAAATTCTTTGTGTGTGTGTGTGTGTGTGTGTGTGTGTGTGTGTTGTGTGTGTGTGTGTGTGTGTGTGTGTGTGTGTGTGTGTGTGTGTTTATTTCCCTACAAAGAGGATTCAGTGGCAGTGTAAGGACTGGCTGATCCTTAATGAGTGTTGTTGTACCTTCACTGCAACAAACTGCAAACACGCACACTTGTACTTCTATCTTTGTGAGGACACTCATTGACAGAACGCAAAAGCCCCTCATCCTAACCTCAATCATCACAACTAAATTCCTAACCCTTATCCTTACCCTAACACACTCACACACACACACACACACACACACACACACACACACACACACACAGAAGAAATGCAATAGGCACACGGTAGGAAAACTTTATAAAACTGCATAAGTTCAGCTGTCTGTCATGTTGGTGTCTGGTGTCTTTTTGCATGTGTATGTGTGTGTGTGTGTGTGTGTGTGTGTGTGTGTGTGTGTGTGTGTGTGTTTACCTGCTGTAGAATGACCATGGTTCTGGTTTGTGTCCTTGTGACTGGACATCAGCAGTCACCTGTAAAACCTTAGAAAGACAGAGAGAAGAACATCCAGATAATTATTTACTGTCTGTCTCTACAGTACATCAATGTGTTGAATCCATTTTTACACAGCACATTTCATTACAAGGGAAATAAATAAATAGTATCAATAAAGATGACCACCCTCAGCCTGTGGATTAGCTCCGGTGGTGCATTATGCACAGCAAAATGTGTGGTGTTAACTGGTGTTAATTTTCGGGTGTAAATTTTTCTGAGTTGATGGGTGTTGGTTTGGGAGTCACATGAACACCTGCAGTGTTGCAGAAGCTTTAGCGGTGGTGTTCTTTGAGTGAGAATGTAAGGTAACCATCATGTGTGTATACCTAAGCTAAGTCCAGCAGGTGTCAATTGGGATATAGATGTGCAAATTCGCATGGTTTTGCTACTCGGAGATATGATGACTAATGTTAATTTGATTAGTATTTAGGTTGCGGAATTTAACACTGCGCAGGACACTCCTGATGGAGTTAACTACTCATTGCCATGTGCGTCATTTCTTTTTCAGCACATGGTGACGGTGATCGGGGGAGAGCGAGCTTTGGAAATTTTCGATATATAAAGGTAAGAACTGAATGTATTCACTTAAAACGGCTATCAACCATTATACTGTATAAACTTGTTTAATGATGTCAGGTACTGACATTTCCAAACTGCTTGGGACACCTCACAAACTGACAGATTTGACGACTTCTGTGATGGAAGTTATTTTAAGACGCATCCATCGTTCTCTAAACAACAAACCGCTTTACAAATTCCGATTTACTGCGACGACTTTGAAACTGCAAACACACTGGGTTCAAAACAAGGTGTTCACAAAATAGGTGCTCTCTATTTTGGCCTCAGAAATCTGCCACTAAATTTTAACTCAGCTGTTACGAACATTAATTTGGTTGCACTGCTTCATAGTGAAGATGTGGAAAAATATAGCATTGATCCAGTTCCACAGCCTCTGATTGATGACATCAAAACACTGGAGAGTCATGGCCTTGATTTAGCTTTTTGAAATGAACTGCGCTGAGTTGCAGTCAGACCCACAGAAGTTATCTGTGTTTGGTTTAAAGAAAAACTCAACTCTTAACAGCCTTTTTTTCTCGTTTATGATCATTTTTCTTTGGTTATTATGCACGACATTCTTGATGGGGTGGCACAATTTGAGATAAAGTTGCTGTTGGAGTATCTGGACACTGGAAATGGTCTGTTACAACAGGCATGACTGTACATTTGAAACATTCAATAATGAAACATCATGACTTGTTCAAACAGTTGTATCTACGTAGCAACCTGATCTCAAAGCATCACTTTATGATAATCTACCCAGCTAGAGATAGCACCCTTATACATATGTGTAGTATGAGATTCGAGTCAAAGCAGACAGTCCTGTAATGTATAAGCTCTCTGACTTACAAAGTGCATATGGTGAAATTGAGAGGCTTTATATTGTACCACTTTTTTCTTTGTAAATGTACATGAGTTGTGTCCAGTATATGGTGATTGGAAGATTTAGGTTAAATTACATATACCCCTTCTGCATGTCACAATTTTTAAGAAAAATGTATTTTATATTACAAGTTATCATATTATTGTGTTAAGTATATTTTTGTTTCAGATAATTTTATGAAAGCTGATGTGCCTGTTGACACATCCAGCACAAGACAACATCATTATTGCAGAGGCCTGTGCTATGAACAAGTTCACTGGCTTCACTCAGCCTAACATTGACGGATAACCTGTACTATGAATCTGCTTAGTAACTGGCTCAGTTAAATCTGTGCGTTTGGCTGATGATAAACAAACTAATATGAAGATGTGATGCAGAACAAAGGTATAGTGATGTCAACAGTGTATGGATCATTTTTGTACTGAAAGACATCCGTGGGTTTAGTTTTTATTTCCAGTTGTGGTCACAGAGTCTCCTCATGTTACTCTCAGCCACAGTGATGAAGAAGAGTAAAAGCATCAACACTGTCAGGAATCATTGAAAATGACAGCATGCTCTCAATAAATCTTTGAGATTTAAGTTTAAAGGAATGAATGAGGGGATCATAAAATGTCTGTAACAAATTTCATGGCAATCCATCCAATAGTTGTCAAGACATTTCGATTTGCTACAAAGTGGTGGATGGCTAAAAACATTGATTTTAAACGGCTAAAAATATTGATTATAAACAGCTAAAAACATTGATTTTAAACGGCTAGAAATATTGATTATAAACAGCTAAAAACATTGATTTTAAACGGCTAGAAATATTGATTATAAATGGCTAAAAATATTGATTTTAGCTGCTGAGAAAGACGTCCTGAATAATTTCCTCTTTTACTAATTTACATTTAATCTTTTGGACCAATTAGGAGACTGACATGTGACCTGTGACTGACTGTGTCATATGAACCTGGACTTACCAAACCTAATTACCTCTTGTTGTAGTGTGTGTGTGTGTATGTGTGTGTGTGTGTGTGTGTGTGTGTGTGTGTGTGTGTGTGTGTGTGTGTGTGTGTGTGTGTGTAGGTGTAGGTATTAGCTCTGGTAAATTATTCATCCTCCCTTGATGAAGGTTTAGTTTGATCCTTTGACTTTTTGACACCTGGCAGTTGTGACTCCTCCACCTCACTGTGTGTTGTTCAGCTTCTCTTTGAAAAGTGACTCAGAGTTACAGCTGAAGTACCAGAGGGTTTAAAGTTAAAGACCTCTCTGCACCTTCACATTTCACCTGTGATCCTCTGCACTGCATCACAGTTCAGTGCAGGTTTGAAGTCATTTTTTGATTTCTCATATTCTGATTCTCTGATTCTTGATTCACCATTTCTTGAAAATGAACATCCTACATCACCAGCCAGTCTATTCTAATGACTCATAAAACTACAGTACAAACTCCACTGCATCTGCACAGATTGTGGAAAAGATGATATTATATCAGTACACTTTCCTACAAAAGGGAATCTTCTGTTTTATCAGGAAGTTTAGCAACTACTTTATTTCATGAATGGAAATATCACACTAGTTTAAAAGGAATATGAAGTATGTGTTGCATTTCCAGTAACTATACTTTGACCTTTTGTTGTAAAATATGCGTATATCTTTCCTATCTTTCTTTCTTCAAAACAAGTGCCAGAAACAGCACAGCCTGGACGATTGTGATTGGTTTAAAGAAATGCAAACAACACCCCTATAGCAGAATGATAATGGTGCAGCCAGACCATTGTCCAGCACTGACACCGCACTGTGGAGATAGGTATAGCACTGTAAGTCAACCCTAACCCTAACTAGTTGCTTGTTCCACCTAAACTTAACCAAACCTTAAAGACAGCTGCGTCACATCATAAACATAAGACTTATTTTTCAACAGTAATTTGTAACAGTTGTGAAAGACACAAATGATTTCAGATCTAAAAACACTTCTATATGTTGTTCTAGAGGTCACAGACAAAAAATGCTCTAAGTTGTTGTTCATGATACTTGTGCTGTTGCCATGTTTGATGTATTGTCATAAAGCTGTGAAGCGTGGTCTTTATACAGCGTAATGCAGAGTTAAACCCACTTCACAGCAGGATGGGACGGGCTACAGTTACATAAATATTACTCAAGGAGAACAAGAGGTAATTATGTCTAAAGAATGGTGGAAAGAAAACCACTGGGTCCTCACCGATGTGGGAGCCTGTGTGTACATGCAAATTAACCACAGTGAATTATTTACTCTCTCATCATCCAGCTTTGTTTGAATCATTTGACCTTTGACACTGGGCAGCAGGGACAGCTGCCTTGCAGAGGGAGAACTCAGACCCTCTGACTACCAGCTCTATGTCTCTGTCCATGCTACACTGAGCGGTGTACAGTCAGCCTCACAGGGCTCCCCTCACCCTCCACGTCACCCACTGAGGCCTCCTACAGCTGTCACTCCCTCCCTCCTCTGCTGCACTACTTAAATATGTTAGGACACAGAATCAGAGCAGAATTAGAGCGTGTAGTTTCCCTGCAAAAAACAACAAATCAACAAATCAATAAAATTTATGCAACAGAGGAGTGAAGGAGCAACAACTACCAGAGTTTCACTTAAATCCAAGCAAACATATACAAACTCATTTTAAGCAGAAAAAAACATTTAATAGCATTTAATTCTCTCTCATACACAATGCAAAAGCAAGAAATGAAATACATGCATGCCTCCCTCCCTCTCTGTTTCTGTCTCTCTCTCTCTCTCTCTCTCTCTCTCCCTCTCACACACACACACATACACACATACACACACACATACAAACACACTCTCTATCAATATTTCAGCATCTAATTACCACAGCACATGTCTGGGACAAAGGTTGTGAGCAGCCATGGCCTGTGTGTGTGTGTGTGTGTGTGTGTGTGTGTGTGTGTGTGTGTGTGTGTGTTGTGTGTGTGTGTGTGTGTGTGTGTGTGTGTTGTCTAAACATATCAGATTTTATACCTGTAGATTAAGACACATTAGCCAAAGGTGAGCGACACAGCTAAAGTAAAACATCCTGCAACAGAGGAGGGAAAGAACAGAAGAAGAACAAGAAGAATGTGAAAAAATAAAAAGGCATGAATGGAGGATGAAATGAAGAATGATGAAGGGAAACAAGGAAAGAAAAAAAGATAAAGAGCAAAAGAAAGAGAAGCAGAGGGAAGGTAAACATGATGAGGGAAGGACACGAGGAAAGAAAGGAAGGAAAGAGAGAAGAACAAAAGGAAAGAGGGAGAGAGGAAAGAGGAATGATAAAAAAGAAATACAAGAGCGATGCAGTTATTGAAAAACAAATGAAAATAAAAAAGACAGAAGATGTCTGCTGTAGTCGTTTCTATCTGTTCCTCTGCTTCCTTTGTCTCCGATCATGTGACTGAACACCGTCTGAAATTCCATCAGGCAGATGACAAACTGACCACAGCAGAGACAGAGAGCTGAGAGCTGAAATCATCACATTATCATGTGTTGACTGTATCTTTCTGTCTTTTGTTTTCACTTTTTTATTAATCTTATTTAGAAATGTGGGATAGTAGCTATTGTCCAACAAAGCCCAGCCTCCCCCTGCTGAGTCATCAGATGCTTTACCAGACTCTCTGAACGGCCATCCAAAAACTCTTTCTCCATTAAAGCGTCGCTCTCACACTGAGAACAACATGAATCCTTGATTCCCTCCTGATGTGATTTTGTGTCATTAGCAGTTAAAGAGCCAGATATTTCTCTCAGGAGTCGAGAAAGGAGACAAACAGCAACAGCGTTAGGTTTGAATATTGGACTCTAACTGGACAAAAAATGATGTAATTTTTTTCTCCATGTCTGCACAATCTATAGGCAAGTTTACTAAAACATTCAGACCAAAGTGTCAGTAGCAGATAAAAACAGTAATTCATCTTTTTATTAGCTGAAGTTGTGTGGAAACATGAATGTTGACATGAACTCAGCTACACCCAGCTCAGATATCATAATGTAAAGATAAGAGTGAAAGCTCTGTGAGTACTCAGGGAGGGAGCAGGACTCAACCCAACCTGCTGCACAGTCAGATCAAATGTACATACAACAAATGTATGTGAAGCATTACTAAAGTACAGCTGAGCAAATCATCTAATACCAGACGTCAGTGGTGTGGTCAAAAGTGTCAGAGATGATCAACAACTATTCCCTCTTCATTCTGAAGCAAGGTTCTGAAACACAGAACTCCATCATTAAGACCAAGAGGATCAGTGATTTCAGCAAGTTCCTAACAACCTATGTTTACATTCAAGTCACAACTAACAACTTATTATTTCAATCCAAACCACAATGTCTCCCTAACCCTCACCAAGTCATTTTTGTGTCTGCGCCTAAAGACACTTTAACCATAGCTGTGTAAGATTGTCAGAAAATGTGTCATTTATCTTTATTCATTTTATTTTATTTTTTGAAATGGCGCTGTAGTCCTGTCCGTAGTGACGTCACTTCAGAAAACTCTTACGTGCTGTTCTGGAGGACGTGGACCAACAACATTCATTATGCTCATACTTGACATGACCAGAGTGTCGTCTACAACCTTCCATCTACATTTCTTTCTTTAAATCAGCTCAGATACAAAGTATAGTAAAGATGAGCCAGTCAAGTAGATGGGTAAAGATTTTCAGTCTTTGGCTCACTGCAAAAATAAAAATAGACAAAATCTGATTATTTCTAGATAATCAGTCAGTTAATTCTGCTGTTCTATCCTATCAGCATCTCCATTCATGTGGGCTCATGACATTATATTTAAACTTAAACTCAATGTGAAATGTGAGATTCCCTTCATGCATTGCTTGATATGAACTGGAGGTAAACTCTCCAATATTTCAAACATTTTGAGAAAAGGCTGGAACAGTAAATATGATTCTCCGTAATATTTTGTCTTCTTCTCTCATCTATTCTTAATTATTTCACAACCCTTCACATTTACCGATCCTCTGTCATGACCTGCCTCTCTGTGTGACTTCCTGTGTCATTTCCTGTTTATTGGTTGATTTACTCCCTGCCCTCGTGTCATGTGTGATTGTCTACCACTTAGTTTCACCTGTTCCCGATTACCGTTGTCTTCCTTGTGTATTAAGTCTCCGTGTTCCCCTCCCTCTCTGTCAGTTTGTCAGTTCTGTGTTTCCCTGTGCCTCTGCTACCTCATTTTGTTTCCTAGTGTTTTTCCTTTGAGCCAGTCACCAGAGTTTTTTTTTCCTGCTTCCTGTTCCTGCTCATTTACCTGCCAGCTCAGCTTCTCACCCTCATCCATCCGTCCGCCTGTAAGCTTACTGTCATTTATTAAAGACTCCTCACTGCGTCTGCCTGTGGATCCCTGTGTTCCCGGCTTCAGCCTTGTCGCCCTCAGTCACAAACTACTGTGTCATATAACAGCGTTACTTGTAGTGTAGCTTATTATTATCACAAACTAGGAGCACTTGATTCATGCATTATTAACATTATAGAATATGATACCCATCTAAAAAGCAAGTCATAATCTTAAAGATACAGTAAACAAACCATTTAAATATTGTTTGCATCACATACGTGCTCCTTCTACAGTTCGATTAAATGTTGACATGGTGAATTTATTATGTGGCGTTATGTTTTTGTGTTATTCACATAGATCCATACATTTCCACAGGAACGTGTGACGTTTTTATATTCACCTGGAAATATTCTAAGAAATAAAGACATGTCAGCCGGACCACTGTGCAAAAATACACCATGGCCCTTTAAAGGAAAAGAGCACACACACACACACACACACACACACACACACACACACACACACACACACACACACACAGTAAGGAGATTATGCATAAAGCCAACATGCCTCTATAGCCCACCGACCGTTTGTCCCTCACCCTTTTGCTTGATCTGGACTCTTCTCGTTCCCCAGGTTCTCTCTCTCTCTTTCTCTGTCCTCCCTTTGTTTCGGTTTTGGGTCTTGCCACAGACGTCCTGCCTGGTGGATGGAGGGATGAAGAACAGGAGAACAGAACAGAGAACGAGACAGTCCAGTCTTTCTTCAGGAGGTGTAGGGAAACCTGTTAATCCCACAGCAGAAGGAGCTGGGAGAAAAAGAGTGACACCTCCATTTCTATCCTTTCCTCCTAACTGAGAGCTTTCCTTATCTCCAGTGCCTTCTCTCTTTTCTCTCTTTCTCTTTTCCTCCCTCTCTCTTGGCAGATGTGACTCTCCTCACTTCTGCTTCTTTACTTTCAGAAAAGGACAAATTTTCTTCTTCTGTTCTTTTCTTTCTCTCTCTTCTTTCTTTAGTGTGAAGGTATACGGAGTTTCAAGCAGTGAATGACTCTCCTCCTGCCTCCCCTCCCTCCTCCCCTCCCTCTTCCTTGTTGGTGCTATTAACAGTGACACGGCAAGCTGCTCATTCACTGCCACTGATCCCTGGGAGGGAGAGAGAGAGAGAGAGAGAGAGAGAGAGAGAGAGAGAGAGTCAGTGGGGGGTGATTAGCCTTCAACATAAGGCAGGTTGTAATCAGACACACACACACACACAATTTCAGGGCTTAACAGCCAAAATAAGTTAAAAGCAATAGTTGAACCTGCAATAATTCATTTATTTAGGCCACATGAGGGCAGTGGAAACAAGCTGTGAACATCATCACCATCATTTAATTTCATGTGGGATGAACATGTTTCAACAGCAACAGTATCATTATTTTAAGCTATGTTTATGTTCACCTGATGAATTTAAATCCAATATTGGCTCTCTGCACAGTTTTTCTTGTCTGAGGGAAATATCTGGCTTTCCGCTGCTAAATGCTCCACGATGTTCACCAGCTGCTCTTTAACTGTCTGCCACTCGCTGCAGGTTATTTAGAGATGGCTGGACCTTTTCTTCTGTGGTGAGGATGATACGGTGTTGAAATGACAGCGGAGAGAGAGAGGGAACACTTTTTTAAAGTTTGACAGCTTACAAGTGATTGGCTAAAGGTGAGTGTGTCAGGTCGTGATTGGATGAAGATGAGAATGAACTGGTGGAGTTTAGAGACAGTGGGACTCGCCCACTCCAGCTCAGGCCAGTCTCCAAACGACCCTGGCTCACTGGCTCACCGCCAAAGGCTCACTGGGCACATCTAGTGTTTTGGGGGGGCACACTTCCTCAGGCTCCTTGGGCGCTTCGGTTGTTTGGGGGAGGCACGATGCCCCAGGCTCACTCTTCTGACCCTGGGGTGGGGGGAGTTAGGGTGACAGCTCTGTGAGGAGCCAGGAGAAAGCTTAGGGGAAAAGGAGGGAGAGGAAGAAAAAGAGTTAGATGAAGAGCTAGAGCTAGGGGAAAGAATAGGTCAAAAGGAGGAAGAGGAGGAGGAGGAGCCAGGTGGGGAGCCACTGTGGGATGCTGGTGCTGAAACTGGACTGGTTGGACTGGTTGGATGGTGGGGTTTGGAAGGAAGGACGATGTCCAGGCGTAGCGTTGCTCCATCTGAAGGTGGAAGCAGATACAACCTTGTCACATAAAGAAACCATGAACTGTTTTACCATAATACCTTCATGGAGAAGTCATCACATCATTGTATTATAAAAAAAACAATAATACTCCAGAGTAAAGTCATGTGACAAAGTACATGATTATCTGCAGTAAATAAAGTGTTAAGTGTTGTGACCTTACAAGAGCCAATAAAGTCTAAGTACAGAATTAGTGTATTGTAACATTACTGAATACAAACAGAGAACATTCAGAATGTGTTTGTGTAAACTGATCAACATGATGTGATATCTGTTATTTATATTAAATATATATGAAGGATTGGGCTGTAAAGTTCTTAATGGACATCTTCCATGTTGTCATAAATTGTCCAAGAGATGGAGACACCGCCCCCACATTAAATGTCAAAGCCTTATATATCACTGGCTCTGTGAATATCTGAACTTTGACCCCAAACAGCAGAATTTCTGAAACTTACATACATTGCACCCAGAGCTTCTCTGGCCCAACAGTGTGGCCCTGGCAAACTTTTTTTCCCATTAAAAAAAGGAGCCTTTGGGGGCTCAGGGGGTCCTGGGCTGAAGCCCCGACCCTGACGACACCACTGGGGGGCGGACAGGTGGCCTCAGGTCACCGGGAGGATCTCCCGGTTCTTCCGACGGGCCGTCCGTCCCCGCTCCCACTGAGGACTCCTGAGGGCTCTGAGGGCCGGACCACGCTTAGCCCCTCCTGCCGGCGCTCCGGCCGGTGCGGTGCGAACGCACATTGCGCAAGGGCCGAGGCGTGCGTCCGACAGGATGTGTGGGGCCTCCACCGCAGCGGTGTGTCGGTGGGCTGCGATCCGGCAGAGCAGAGTCCTCAGCCGCGGGTCCAGTGGGAGTGGTGAGGTCTGACTGAAGCTAGAAACGGCTTCTATTTACAACCTCGGATCTGCAGACTTTGTGACGTCGTTGTGACGTCATGATGATTGTGACGCCACAATCATCATGACCTCATGGAATGTTGGTATGGCAAGTGTATTGCCTTTTGCCTGAGATCAAAGGAACTGACTAAACTGACGGTTTTAAGCAGCCAAGTATGTAGAAAGCACCAATTTAACTGATTTTAATAGAGATGGAATCGAGGAATCTTTCATTATAATTTATTTATTATTTTATTTAAAAAATGTATTTGCTTTATGTTTTTTTAGGTCAGCACCGCTGATTTTACTGACTAGGCTACTTATTGACCAGTGTGAAATAGTGCTGCCATCTGAGGCCCTCATAAAGTCAGGTTTGTGAGTTCATACTGAAGCTCAACACAAACATATTCACTCTTGTTTTACTGCAGACAGAGTGAAACTAAATCCATTTACATAAATGCTGTTCTGAAGATTCAGTTTCAGGCCACTTCATGATTGTACTCCTTTACAGGTCACAGGGAAATGTTGTAATGTTCACATTCAAAACATGTGAGGAAGTTATAGAATTTCATGCACTGTCCTATAAACAGTAGTAGCTTATATAATGTCATCAAAATGATCCTCACTATGACCAGTTACAAGAGTAAAATAATAAGTAATATAATAATGTATATAATAATGTACATAATAATGTATGAAACTATAACACTCAGAGAAGAAGTTTTTATACCTTTAGTACATTTTTCTAATAATACTTACAAACTTTTACACAAGTGAAATTTTTTAATTCAGGATTTTTTTCTTGTTGTTGCTTTGACTTCAGTACAGGATCTGAATATCATCACTGACTAAAGACAGACAATCATAAAAACATACAAACAGCTCTGTCACTTAACTGATGTCATGATGAATATATAGGCCTGGTCAAAAGTTCTAAACAACACTGATGGTAACACGTGGCATAGAGAGACATCAGTTAAGGTCAATACACTTAAACCTATACATGTAGGTTACCTTTGTGATGCTCATAATTATCAATGTGGGTCATGCGACCTAACATTTTCATTTCTACACCACTATCAAAGACAGTGTGTAAACCGAACAGTCTCATCGGAGGGTTTATTCTGCACAACGCTGCCCTCTAGTGATCAAATGCACATCCTGCTCCGCAAAGCTACATTCAGTGGTTTCCAGATAGGAACACAGTCTACAAACACAAAGTTTAATGCTGTTTAATGAATCTGTATGAATCAATGAATAGTTTTATTCATGTGTCTGGTCATTTAAATGGTCCATCTCTTTTTGAATTACTGTACACACACTGTCCCATTGGCCTTACTCAGCCTAATAAACACATATTATAGAAATATAAACAAACAAAACCCTGCCAGAAAAAAAAAAAATGCTCCCACATTTCTTTTGAGTGTTACATTCAGAGATGAGCCTGAAGTATTACAGACTTTCTTTTCTCTGCAGTAACTTCAGACACACTGTATGTTTCATACAGTGTAAAGACTCTGGGCTCATCCCTGTTTCTGCAAGATCAAACAATAACCTCTGTCAGGTTAGACTACACCTCAGAATGATGGGCAGGTCTTTTCTTGAAGGATATCTGTGATTAGAAACTGTCTATATGTTTATCTGTTCTTTGATCACCCGCATAAGCCACATCTGGTTGTTTTTAATGGTCAGAACTGCATCATCTCTGCTGGTGTAAACAGAGGAGTGGGTTGTCTTAAAACATTTTTACACACTGACCCTCTTCAGGATGAGGCCTCAATTTCAGCTAATAAATCAGGACTTAAGGCCCTCATCAGGTCAGCTGCTGTTGTGTTTTAATGTGACATATTCCCAGTCGAACTTTCAGTTAAATGAGCACAAACAAGTTGACACACAATAAGCTTTTGGGGATCTGGAGTCCGGGGCTCAGTGCACCCATGTGGCAGGAAACAACACAAGCATGGAGATCTGTGATGACAATGCGGTGCATATTGACCATACATATCCATGTTGTGGCGTGTCAGCTCTGTCCATGTTCATTTTGTCTTTAGACACTTACTTTAGACTAACTTAACTAACATCAATGTAGTACTTGTAACAGAATATTTTGATTTGATTTGTTGGACCGTTGTAATGAATCAAAGCTGTTGCTATTGGAAACTAGAGACAGAAAAAAACACTTGCTACTACATCTTGCAAAAGTCTGGAAGAAAGTTTCATGGTGTTTTCTCACCGGTTTCGCAGGTAAGGTTTAAAAAGTTATTGTGATTCAGCTTTACACACGGTGCCAGAAGATAACTGATCCCACGTGCTGCCGTTAAATGCTCCTCTAACGTTTAAATTACGACGATTAAACGTTAACGTTTCACCGTTGAGGAGTTCAAATTGAACCGATTCAGTTTTGCAACATCGACGTCGTCTCAATGTGCAATTTTCAACTTTTAATAATAATTTTATTTCTTTATAAGCACATGTTTTGTGAAAAATTTCACCAGTGGTAATGTTCACATCAGGACGAAGCACAACCACTCATATTCATGTATCCCTGCGCACCATCTGTTCAGATTCACTTAACAGACTGGAGGAGTCCATAAGGTTTGCAGCAGCACTGTAGTCCAACTAAGAGTTATTAGACTATATTAAGACAAAGATGACTGAAAATAGTTTTTTCCTTTTCAAAAGAAAAAATGATTCAAATATTTTAATTTTGTCAAGTCAAGTTCTTGATTTCTCCATGATAATCAGAACAAACAGGAGGATCCTGGGCTGAACTGAAAGCACCACAGCAAAGAGTCTGAAAAGTTCTGTACATACAAGATCCATATGGGATATTCTTTGTGAAATAAAATAGATCTAATCAATTTAAATTAACATTATAAAACTGTAAAGTGTGCAGCAAGTGAGGGGGTCTGAATACTTTCTGACGCCACTTTACTACAGCACATTATCACTTAGTGCAACCTGCTATTTACCCTGAAACACTCCTGCATGTGTTGTCTAAAATCACTTTATTTTAACTCTGTGCCCTGAAGTCTAACAGCTAAATTCTGATTTTGAACGTCAGATATTAAACAGACCAGCATCAGCAGCAGAGCGACGAGGACGAGGACGGATCATGCCAAAGAAAGCCAAGAAAAGTGGAGGAAGAAAGGGTTCTGGGTTCCTACAGGACAGAGCTCAGGCTGAGGAGGAGGAGGCCAGGAAGAGAGAGGAGACACTCACACAGTTTCTGAAGGTAACCTCCATTTCATCTCAGACTTATTAATGAGGGACATAATAATCTAATGATGATGAATAGGACAATGAGAATATGTTATCATGTATTGTACATTTTACTAACTTCCTATGACCAAAATATACGTTTGTAGTTTTTAAAGAGCATTTGTTCCTGTTCTTATGTAAATATAACGGAATATTAAATCTATTGTTTGTTTTTTGTTCGCTATTTGAATTCAAATTTTCAAATTTGGATTCATTTTTAAATACAAAGGAATAAATCATCATATCATAAAAATATGACTATAAGCAAATACAAATGTTTAAACTGTAAAAAACATGGTGAAAATATTTTAGGTTGTTTTCTATCAGGTTTTTCTTTACATTCATTCAGCAGCTCAGACAGTAACACTATCTATCTTTATATAAACTATTATTGCTTTGAGTTTATGGATTTGAATAATCATTTAAAAATAAGTTCTATATAGGCCAACTCATACATGAAAATTAGAAACATCCTGTCTCAAAAGGATGCTGAAAAACTAGTCCATGCATTGTCACCTCTAGACTGGACTACTGTAGTTCTTTATTATCAGGATGCCCCAGTAACTCTGAAAAGCCTCCAGCTGACTCAAATGTTGCAGCGCAGGTACTGACAGGAACTAGGAAAAGAGATCACATCTCTCCTGTGTTGGCTTCTCTGCATTGGCTCCCGGTCAAATCCAGAATACCATTCAGAACCCTCCTCCTCACCTACAGAGACATTAATGGTCAGACACCATCTTATCTTAAAGAGCTCATAGTTCCCTATTATCCTAAGAGAACACTCCACTCTCTAAATACAGCTCGACTGTGGTTCCTAGAGTTTCTAAGACTAGAATGGGAGGTAGAACCTTCAGCTATCCTCTCCTGTGGAACCGGCTCCCAGTCTGGGTCCAGGAGGCGGACTCCCTCTCTACATTTAAGATGAGGCTCAAAACTGTCCTCTTTGATGGGGCTTATAGAGTGAGTCCATCCCTTCGTTATGCTGCTGTAGAGCTAGACTGCTGGGAGATGATGCACTGAGCGCTCGCTCTCTCTCTCTCTCTTTCTCTCTCTCTATTTATTTACTTATACAAATAATAAAATAATAATAAAATCATGTTGTGCAGTTTTTCTGCAGAAGGAAGCTCATTAAAACTTGAAATTTGTACATTAATGTTTGTGATTGCTTTTTTGTTTTGTAGATGTAATACTGAGAAATGTATTTTCTTATATACATTTCATAAATGATTCAACTATCCACTAAATCCTTAAAACCTTCCCGTGGAAGTCAGCGCATGTAACTTCTAGTGTTCTCTGAACACATTCGACTTCTCTCTTTGAAATCAGGACAAGTTGGAGAAGGAGGAGAAGAACACTGCAGTGAACCTGCTGAAGGTGGGCGAAGGCTGGAGGGCGATTCTCCTTCAGACTCAAGACCCTGAGTTTCGTGAAGAAATCAAAACCTTCAGGCAGACGTTTGAGAGTGAGATGGCTGGCCTGGACAGCATCATCAATGTGAGCCGCTGCGCTGACATCTAACCTGTCCTTCACACTGTTCGTTAACCTGTTGACTCTCAGTACGCCACTTCCTGTTTGTTTTTGTTTTGCAGGACCTGGCGCGTGACCTGCAGGAGAAGGCGCGCCAGTCGACTCGGGGGCGTCAGGTTCACCTGCAGCGTCTGGAGCGTCTGTGGGCTCTGCATGAGAAGCGAATGATGACTGTGCAGCAGCATTGGGAGAACGGCATGCAGCAGCTGAGCTCCAGGTTCAACTATGAGTGGTGAGTCTGAAGAGCCACAGCGCCCCCCACACACGGCTGTGACGTCTTAGAGTCCAGGTTTCCCCACAGTATTTTATAGTGTAGGCATCCTGCCACTCCTGAAATAAAGACCTTTACATCTGTATGAAATATATCATTAGGCTTATTAAGCTTTAAGAACATCACACAGCAAAGACTGTGGATTTAAACAGTGAGCTGACTGTTTAAGCTCTCATCTACTAACTATTGACATATCACATTGTGTGTTTACTTCACAGAATCACTCCAAATAGACACAAAACAACTACAAAGAGACTTAAAACGACAACAAAAATGACATTGATGCAAAACGAATGCAAGAAATTCAAAATGATGCAAAACAACTATGAAGGGATGCAAAATTATTACTAAAAGTAAAAGAACTGCAAAAAGACACAAAACCACCACAAATGCTAGATATGACCAAAGTCAGCAAGTGTCTCGTATACAAGTGGAGCTGTCACCAAAATCATTATTTTGGATTCTCCCTGTGTTTCTCAGGAAGGGACAATCTCAGCAGCAGCTCGCTGATCTAAAAAACACAACACGCACTGTGGAGCAGAACTACAAAGAAGTGATGGATGAAATCCAGGCACTGCACACGGGCAGCATTTCATCCTACAATGACGCTCTTAGAGCGCAGGTATCTGACAGAGGCAGTTCTCTTTAACCTTTAACCTGAGACAGGTATATTATAGGTGTCCTGACTGAGTCTCTGAGGCTTGTCCTGTTTCAGTTTTGTCTCCTGTCTCTTCCTCTCACTGTGGACAGAAATTAAGCCATGACAATGAAAAGACACAGAAGGAGAAGACTGTTGAGACCAAGGAGGGTCTGCAGTTCTGCCGCAAAAAACAACAACAACTGGACAAGATGGTTTATAGAGAGCAGCAGTACATTCAGCAAACAGCTGAAATGATCAAGGCGGTTAAAGGGCTGCAGGTCAGTTACAGCTGACGGCTCATCAGCCTCCTTAAAGACTGAGGAAAGTGTCTTAAAAGTGTCTACTGTAACATTTAACACAGTTCTAACACAAGTTGCAGCTCAGGACATCTCTGGTTGTCTCTCAGTGTGCACAACATTAAGCAAAGCTCAACACTCTTCTTGTTTCTTTTCTCTCTCAGGACAAAGTCATTCATGTGAGGGGGAGGCTGAAGTCCATTAAGACAGAAAATAAGCCAAAGGAACAAGATCTGGCGACCACCGTCACTGAGGTGAATAAAAAGACTGACAAGCTTTCCAAGCAGCTGAATGAGAATCGCTCAGTGGCGAGGAAACAGCTCATCGACCTCAGTGCACAGAGCAACAAGACCGCCAAGAAACTGCAGGCAATGATCGCCAAGGTGAAATCTCTCCCACGTTGTCTGTCAGCTGACACACCTACAACTACCACATTTTCAGTGTTTGATTCATCTGTTCGCTCTGTCTTCACTCTGTTCTGGTGTTTCAGGGTGAGAAGGTTTTACGTGTTGCTGAAATGTGCCGAAAGCTGGAAATCAAGCACGAAGAGGTCTTGTCATCACTGTCATCAGCTGCAGATAATCAAAGATCCATGACTGAGGGGGAGGAAGAGGAAAAGGTAGGATGTGATTCTGGGTCTCAGCGCTTCCTATTGGCCTCAGCCCTCGTCCGTTGGACTGCTCCTGTATGTTAAGTTCTGTTGTCAGAGATTTCTCAAGCACCACGATAGACAGATAGATAGATGGAACAGAATCTAAAGATAGAACCGTAACTACACCGCTGGCCCCACTAACCGCTGTGTCTCTCTCTCAAGGAGACATCTGAGTTTCCAGAGTTGATGCGGCGCATGAACACCGCTCTGCTGGTTCGAGACACTCTGAAGAAACAGAAACAGGATCTGAGGCAGCAGAACCAGCAGCTGAGGCGTCAGCTGCGTCAGCAAGTGGACGACATGAGTGTCAGCGACAGCACCCTCGACGGACACGACGCTCCCCTCGCCGTATCCAAGGTCCCGACCACGGCGGTCCCACCGATCACCAACAGACGTTCCAACGACAAAATGGCTGTTTCACATACAGCTTCTCCACAACAATCTTAATCACCTGTTAAATATTATTGTTTACACCTTTTACTCTCATTTTTCCTAATACTTGAATATACTTTGATAAATATTACAAAATTAAACAAATTTTCTGAGAAATATTTGTAACTCAAGGTCCACTTACTTTCCATTCTGAAGCTTTCAACCATTTCTCAAAGTCCTCCTCACCCAGGTGTCAACTACACTACAAACTGTCAGGGCTCTGCTGACACAAATGAAGCTCATGAAGTCTGTTACAGTAAGAATATTGAATATGATATATAGATAGATAGATAGATAGATAGATATATATTGATATGTAAATAAGTAAGCAGATGGTTGACATGTTCTTGATGACTTCTACGGTGGACAACGCGACATCCAGCAGGTGCAAAGGTACAAAAAGTTGTGTGAAGTGTTTCAGCCATATGGGCTAAATATTTTCCAGCCTGTCCACTAGTAATATCATTGCTTCATTATTATTTGCTCAAAATATAAATTCTTTCCAAACTGGGCTCTTCAAGTTAAAAGTTATATTCATGATGATAAAGTCAGTGATGTTGTCAGATTTCTCTCAGTGCCAGTCAGCTTTCACCTTTGACTCTTACCTTTTAGAATTCAGACGTCTCACATAATGTGTTTATGACCGACTGCAGATCTGGGTTAGGGGAGAAGATTGAATGAAATTGTGTGCGTTTGTTTCACGGCCAGTGGAAAGGCTCGAAGTCTAATTCACACTGCAGATCAGTGCCGGAAAAATGAAGTCATGCCAAAGACAAGTGTGAACTTCTACACACTGTCAGCACTAAGTTTATTAAAAGAGCTCATCAGACAACAAACTCAGACTGTGACAGAGGAAAAAATAGAAAACCATAGAAACCAGTAAATAGAAAACACTGAATGGGTAAAACGAAAGAATTTATCAAAGAGAAAAGTACAAATAGAGACATTAATTAATCAAACACTAACAACCAGTCCAACACAATTGGAAAGAAATTAATCAACATATTTTAATGAAGACAAATAAACGTGGGTTTGGTCAGACAGAGGTGCAACACATTTGAAATAGAGAGGGCGGCTGAACATTTTCACCCTGGTGTCAAATAAGAGTATTTGCTTTCTTTTTGGGGGATGACAAAATTAAAAATTTAAGTTAAAATTTGATGTAAAATGTCTCAGCAGGGTTTCTGCAGGGCTCACTGGGTTAAATACCACATAAAACATAATAACTGTTTTACCATCACTCCAACAAAAGTGCGAAAGATGTCAGTGAAACCCAGTCGGGACAATGTGGCCTAGAAATATTTACCAAGGCCAAATGACATATTTGTCACTCTCTTACAGCTGTATATTTCTAATAATATCAGTAATTGAAAATTAAACACGACCTGGATGAGTAGCAGAAACTGGAATGATAAATGAATGGATGGATTGAGCAGTTAAAAAAAATAACCTACTTATTTAAAGTTTCATGTAACACCAGTGTTATGGAACAAAGGTACTAGAGATGTTTTAGAAAGTCTTTTGTTAAAATCAAATAGAAAACCATGACTTCTTATGACTGTCTTAACGTGACGTTGATGATGATCAGTGATGCGGTCAGTGGTCAACCAGTTCACCTCATTTATATGAGTGGGGGCAGGATAAATGACAGATACTGTATAATGCTGTACAGTTCAACAACACCACATACTGCAGCCTCCACAATCACCATACAGTTAAATCACCACCTCCTTAAAACCCTTTCAACACAAACTGAACATTATGTATTAGACTGCATAGGTGTAGTTAGGTGTAGCTGATAAACTGCCAGCTGAGTGTATTTAATGGAGCTAATGACACACTAGAAGATTTCTGCCAGTAGCTTGCTGTGTTTAAACACAGTGTTCTGCTACTTGGCAAGGAAAGTTTATCTGTAAGAGCTTATTTCAACATAAAAAGCACTGAGACTAGATAGAAAAGACAGTATAAAAAGAGACACATACGTCAACAGGACTTAGAAGAAGTTACAAGGTCAAATCAGAAGAATAGGTCATCTAAAGAACTGTAAACAATGTTTATAAACTGGTAGAAATAACAATTTCATGTTTTCAGGATATTCAGACACACAGTACAGGCGCTGTAAATCATTTCGCAAACACACATTGATGGGCATGAAACTGGAGAAGAATTAGGTTTGTTGCGTTTGTATTTGGCATTACTTCCTCTGATGATGTCTGCAGACCTCCTGCTGCACATGTCGTTTTCTATAGTAACTCTGTAAAATGTAAACCCTGTGTTCAGGCTGAACGTTTGACCTCACAGGTAAAGACTCACAGGTAAAGACTCACAGGTAAAGACTCACAGGTAAAGACTTAGTGGTAAACTGGTCATTTGGTAAACTTTGGTTCAGCTGAATCTGCCCTGATCGGACGGTTTGGTAGCCTGTCTCAGATGTTGGTGAGCGAAGTGTTGCTCAGTATGGCGACGGTGAGGGTACCAGGGAGGTCGTTGTCACGGCGATTGCCCTTGTCCCTCAGGTGGAGCGTCTGCTGGAATTCACCTTGCTCAGCTGGCAACGTCACCTGACCCAGGAAGGAGTCCATCAACACGTTATGGTTGTAGATCTGGGAGACACAGTGAGAGAGGAGTTCACTGATTCATGTAACAACAACATTCACACATCTACACAACTCTGTGTCAGCCTGACAGCCGAGACACACACACACACACACACACACACACACACACACACACACACACACACACACACACACACACACACACACACACACACACACACACACACACACACACACCTCAATGGTGATTGGTTGTTTGGCTTTCTTCCTGTAGAAGAGCCCCTTGGTGTCGAAGACGGGGCTGCGTGTGTTTTTATGGACCGGAGAGCGAACCTTCACTCCTTCACAGCGAATGATCACGTAGGGGTCTGACACTGGAGACACACACACACACACACACACACACACACACATAAATACATTAATTTATTGACATTCCTGCCAGTACTTTCCAGCTGTACATAATATATATAATTCCTAGCAATACAATCCATTAACATGACCTGGACCCATGTATGGATCACTCAACCAGCTAACAGGGCTCAGGACCAGGGGCCCGAGAGTTCATGGGCCCCCTGGGTCAGAATCTGTTTTCTGTATGAATTGATTGTTAATATTTCTTGATTAATTTAGTGTTTATCTTCCATGTCTAAGCTACAAAAGCAAATTACATCCCCACAGTTAGCTTAAAAAGAGCTGAGGAAACATTCAGGCGTTTGTGTTGATTTTTCAGGGTTTACTCTTACAGTGTATAGAGGTCATTATCTAGTGGATAATGCATGAGGGACTACTTTTATTGGTATATAAATGTACTGTATTTACGCTTTATATACTGGTTATGCTAAAGAAAATAACAGAACTGTTTGAGACACACACTGACTAAAGAAGGGTTAACGTTCCATTAAGGTTCCAAGTATTTTAATAACGGCAAACACAGATGAATACAGGCCTTGTAGCTGTCTGCTGAGTTACAGCACCGACATCTGCCATCTACTGGCAAGAAAATAACATTGGTGACACAAAGAATTTAAGATAAGTACCAAAAAATAAAGGATGTGGTGCGAGATGATGATGGCATTAAACAAATATCCCGTAAGGTGTCTTTCTTTCCTCAGAAAAAAGTCAAACCTACCTCCATCAGAGTCTTGACCTGCGAGTCCGTCAGCCCTCAGTATGTGGACCTGAGTGACCAGAGAGGGATAACCACACAACCCTGACCAGCAGGTCTGTGGAGGCTCGTCTACAGTCAGCTCCCTACAGGAGAGACGGACAGAGACAGATGAAGTGATACTTGTATTCCTTCTTTACCTACAGTCAGATATTGTTATATGGTCTCTCTCATTGGTTTTGCTGTGGTTTAAGTTGTCTGGAACAAAATCACCTAAGGCTCTGTCTTACCCCCGCGCAAAGTGAAACACCAGTGTCTTTGTCTTTGCTACAGAGCGACGCGTCATTTTCCCATCCAACGTTTTTAAATAGCAAATACACTTTGTTTTTCTTACTGCTATTTATTTTAATGTCCTTTGCACAGCACTTAAAAAGAAATAAGCTTGACTTGACTAAACTCCAGTGCTGTGTCCTCAGAAACTGTGGTGTAAATTGGACCTGTGATTTAGTCTGAACCTCTTTCTGTGTTCTGTAAAAGTCAGTGAAATGTCATCAGTTGTTTAACCTGCTGCCAACCTGAGGCCTGTGCTACCTATGAAGCAGGATCTGAGGTTATCAGAATCAGAAATTCTTTATTAATAGTTATGTTGCAGTGCTCCATTCCACACATACAAATATAATAATAATAATAATGAATATCTAAATATAACCCCCCATATTCAAATATAAAAAATATACCCTGTCAGTAATAAACATTATATAATTAGTTAATATTTACATGCCAGTCACCGTAAACAGTGAATTTGTCTGAACTGTCCAGGGATCAATCAATTGACTGATCGAGTCTCAGAGGGAAGAGTTGAACAGACTGATGACCACGGGCAGGAATGATTTCCTGTGGCGCTCTGTGGTGCAATGTGGGGGAATGAGTCTCTGGCTGAACTTGCTCCTGTGGCTGACCAGCACATGGTGGAGAGGGTGTGAAGAGTTGTCTAGTATTGTCCTTATCTTGGGCAACATTCTCCTCTCTGACACTGCTGTCAGAGACTCCAGCTCCCCTCCCACAACATGGCTGGCCTTGTGGATTTATTAAGTCTGTTGGCGTCCTTCACCCTCAGTCTGCTGCCCCAGAACACAGCAGCATAGCAGATGGCGCTGGCCACCACAGACTCATAAAACATCCTCAGCATCGTCCGGCAGATGTAGAGGGCGTCAGTGTTTTTAGCCCAGTCTAGTCTCTTGTCCAAGTACACCCCTAAGTACTTGTACTCCTACACAATGTCCACACTGACCAATCGAGGTTACTTAAGGTTTAACTCTGGGTTTTCAGTCCTAACCTGCTCACTTTTTAATTATCATTGATAAAAATATTACTTTATCATTTCAATCTCCAAAAATGCTGCTCAACAATAAACACGGGGGGAAAAAAAGTGTGTTCCTACTTGCAGTCTGACGACACGTCAGAGAAGATGCGGAGCAGGAAGTCTCCCTCCAGGCCGGGGTCAAAGGTCGTGGGTATGATGACGTAGCGGCCCTCTGGCAGCTCGATGCGTAGGAACACAGACCTTGAGTTGATGTAGATGCTCCCACCAACCTTCTGCTGGGTGACATGCATACGGTACGTCCTGTTCAACTCCACCTGAACACAGAGACACAGCAGCAGTTTTCACTGTGTTCATCAAGCTGCAGAATAAACTTTTTCCCTGCAGGACAGAAAGCAGAGGACCGCACACTTCTGTTTTCTGTCTGATGATAATAACAACAATCATAATCATAATCATAACATTAGCTGAAGCTGCATAATTAAGCATCGAGTAGTTTCAGTCTGTTATTTGCATGTGAACTTTTGATAGCTCCTTTTTTGTTTTAAAAACAACACGACTACACTTTGCACTGGATTACAAAACATGCAATATTCAGTATAGGTATACACACACACACACACACACACACACACACACCTACACACAGACACGCACGCACACACACACACACACACACCTACACACAGACACGCACGCGCGCACACACACACACACACGCACGCACACACACACACACACACGCACACACACACACACACACACACACACACACACACACACTCTCAGCTGACTCTGTGGATGTCGAAGCCAATAGCCAGGTTTTCTCCTCGCCCCTCTCTCAGTCTGGCTCTGCGGTCTTTCTGCTGCAGACAGATCAAGATCTCGTCCTCCGGCTTCTTCACATCGAACACGTACTACAACACAGAGAAGAGAAACACACACGTATTACTACAGCACGTTCTTTCTTGCACAACAGAGCTGACACTATCACAAAGTGCAAACTTTTGTCTATGAATAAAACCTGTGGGTTCTGGAGGAAGGACTGCTTGTTGTTGGTGCAGCCCCCGGCTCGGTTGAGAAGTGGGTCGTCATGGCGACGCCAGGAGCCGCGCATCACAGCTTCCTCCCAGGTCTTATGGAGACTCAGGTAGGATGTATTGATGAGACGACACAGGATGAGGTCTGTGAAGTTAGTGATAAAATCATCAAATGTCATCCTGCGGGAAAGGAGAGACAGAAGCATGGATGAGTAGAAATTCTGCTTTATTTATGATGACAGTAATTTTACTGTTTTAATGACCAGAGATGTCTATGACAAGAGAAAGAAAGAATAAGGACAAAGAAAACAGAAAGAAGTTTAAATTATATAATAATCATTACATTAAAATATAATGACTTCAAGGACGAGGGCTGTGGTCGAAAAGGCTTTTAAGGTGTTTCCTATCTTCCTATCTTCCTATCTTACCTCCTTTAGCAGAGGAAACACTGGAGCTTCCTTTACAAAAGGAAAGGAGATAATGCTGTCCCACAATTCCTTGCTGCAGCAACACTTAAAGTGACTCACCGTTGTAGTTTCACCCCAGCAGACACACTTAAACGTAGAAACAACAGAGAAACAACGATTTTCTGTTTGTGACTCAATCAAAAACATATAGAAATCCTTTTATTGTTGCTGCGCTTCACATCCATAAATACAGAGTTCTTCTCTGTCAAATCCAGTTACTCATCATGAGGAACAAGCATATATATCATCATCATCATAACAAAATATTATATACATTAATGTCGTTTCATTAAACCCCCGCCCATTGTGAATGCACTGAAAAATGAATTTTCTCTACTCAAAAAAAATGTTTGTAAAAATGCTGTAAACTAAAGTCTCTTAATTCCTTATTTTTATTTAATTAGTATTTTAATAGCTCTCTATTTGCATACTCCTTTCATGGTATTATGTCATTTCAATCCTATTTGTGTTGTTTTTATTTTCAACAATATCTATTTTGTTGTGAGGGTACATCCTGTAAGTAACTGGTGGTTAAACGAGCTCTATGTATCAACTGAAAACATCCTGTCTGAGGAGAGGTGATCTGAGTTTGTCACTGTGTTAATCTGAAGTGTGTTTCCCATCAAGGTCAAGGAAAAGGTTTAGAGAGGACATTTTTTTTTTAACTTTTCGACCACAGCCAAAATCACTGAGCGCAACATGCAGGTACCTCGTCTCTGCCAACAGAGGGCAGCGCTGCTCTGAAACTCACCAGAACTCTCCGTCATCCTGCACGGTGACACCCAGCCTCTCCCTCTCCCTCTCACTGACCTTCTGCCACTCCTCAGAGCTGCAAACAGCCACAAACATGTCACCTGTACATCCATCAGTGAAGCCACTCCGTCATGAAGATTTTCAAACAGACACAAATCAGTAGAAAACAAACATGACTAAACTGAAGAGAACTGTTAACTAACGTAAGTGTATTTCTGGGTAGAACTTTTGTAGTCCAATAACCTGGAACTACAAGAATTACTACAGAATTTATTTTTTTCTTCTTTTATTCTCCACCAATCATCTCATGACGCCTCTGATTTATATCATGTGATGCTGTGGAGGGGCCTGACACTGGACTACACACTGATGCATCAGTATCAACAGTCTAATAAAGTCATTTATACTGTAATATCAGGGGATATTTCACATTTTGCTTAGTCAAGTAGGATACTGCACCTTTACATGTAATAGTCTTTTTTCCCCTTCACTCCACACCTGCTCTTCCTCACCTGTCGCTCCAGGGCCCGTTCCACTCTCTCTGTCCCCAGGGGTTCCTCATGCGTATCATGGTGAGTTTGTCGGACCTGAAGTAGGCCAACAGGCCGTGGCCCAGCCTCACCCTGCGGACGTCCGTCACCGCGTAGGCATGACCCTTCACCAGGCCGCAGTCCAGCCTGGCCTCCATGTCAGCTGCACTGGTTGCCTGGAAACGACACAACAGCTTTGTTTCAGTCGGTCTGGAGATCATCAGTCGTTCCTAAATGAATTCAGCAGGCGTGTGTTGTTTGGTGTTTGACCTCTCCTCACCCGGATGGAGCAGCTGATGAGGCCTCCTCTGTTGTGCACTTTCAGTACTCTCTCAAACAGCTCGTTGCGTTTCTCTTCATCGTCTTTGAAGCCGTTCTCCTCCAAGTCCATTGGCTCCGACACGCCCCCGGTGAAATCCACGAGGGCGTCGGCCGTGTTGCCCCCATCCAGCGCCTCGTAGCATCCACACATCCTACAAAACACACAGAGGCAATCGTTGATGTTTACATACTGATGTTGTACAGATTTGTTGTGTCTCAACAATGTAATGCATTTTTATTCAGGCTGATTCTTTCCTGCATCTCTACCCTCAAGAAAATAACAGTAAAGATGCACAAACAAGAATAATAAACAGCCTCTTGATCCAAATGCTGACTCAACATCATTTTTATTCCATGAAATATTGAAATAATTGAAAACAGGGCTACATTAACGCACAGATATTCATATGACATACTACAATTAATGCTTTTTAATGCTCATTTACAGTTTAATGTATTGTGTTTAACAGGAATTACCAGGGATTTATTTTCTCATATGTAGGTGCCTAGTTATCTGACGCCAATTTGAAATCAAACTATTTAAATGCTCATTAAATTAAATGCTACGTTTGATCAAATTAACACAATTGCAGGATATTAAAGGAATGTTTCATAATTCCTTTAAATTTGATGTTGATTCTTATTAGTTGCTTTCTGGGAGTTTCACTTTCATCCTACGTGTATAACAAGAATCTGCTGTCGTCTGCTCCTGCCGACTGTTGTGATCATGTTCACAGGGAGATAAATGACCAGATTACTCATGTCCCATGTAAAGTTCACATCTCAAATAATATCAAACCTGGATGAAGGATAGGAATGTGCATGTGAACTTAGTTACCTGCTGCTGCCAGAAACAGACAGTGAACCGACACACTAAAGTTTCCAAAAACACAATAAGCTGAGAGACACTTCTACATTAGCTTTTTGATCTATTGTTCTTATAAGTATATTTATCAGAGCAGTTTTAAATAGCAACTGCAACATTAGCAATATTTCTTCCTCAACCATTCCGCTCTTCTGAACCAACACTGAAGGGTTAATACAAAAAGTAAATTAACAAGCATGTTTGCTGCGTCGCCCTGCACCCTTAAAAAAGTGATTCCTGTCTGTCTCCACCGCTGCTATCTAATAAAGGCATTAACAAACGCACATTAGAAGCAAAATCTTCTTGGATTTTTGTCCCTAATAGAGTTCAGTCTAAAACAATATGGAATCCTACATTTCCCACAATGCAACTTGAATGTGTTCTCATTCATGTCTATCATGCTCCATGCCTCCAGTTTGTAAAACAAGCTTTCAGTTATAGAGTTGCAAAGTGGGAGGAGATCATCTGAACAAAAGTCCCATTCATTTGTCACACACACAATGTTAGGTGACTCACTTTCACGAGGCTCTTGCAGTTAAATTATCTGTACATTGCACCTCAGACTGGCCTCTTTTCTATAGCAATGTTTGCCAAGGCTCATGGGTATTGTAGTATGCCGAGTTGTTCACTATGCCACACTGACAGACACTAAGACTGATGGTTATAACATGAACATGTAGGTCTGTTACATTATTATTCATTCACACATACACACACACACACACACACACACACACACACACACACACACACACACACACAAACACACAAACACACACACACACACACATACTTAGTGGAAGTGCTTACTTGGCGTAGGCCTTCTCCACCAGTGCGCTCCAGAACTCGTTGCTGTCATTGGAGTGGCAGTACACCAGCTCTCCGTTCACCGTGGGCAGCCGGTCATCGATCACCACGTCCACCCACTCACCAAACCGCCAGAACTGGAAGTGGAAGATCCCGGCGTATGACTCCGGTTTTTCTTTATCCCACTCCTGGTCCTTCCAGTCAGGAATCACCTGGGAAAAACGAAAACACGTGAGACTGGTCATCATCTCATCAAAGCTCAGGTTTTATCTCAAACATAAAGTGAGATTTGAATAATGATTTGTAAACTGAACAGCGGGACAGTGGCACAAACTGTTGGGCCCTGCACATGTGCAGCCTCCGTGTGTTAATCCAACAGTCACACTTGAACAAATAACCAAATCATCCAACTTTGGCCCCTACACTGAGAAATGATTATTAGTTATAGTATATTATTATATTAGTTTTTAACATGTGCTAGTCCAGTCTGCTGCAACTCACAAGAATACTGTCATATTGTTTTAGATACATTAGTCTGTTAACAGAAATAATTCAAATAACGTAAAACATCAAAACTGATTTGAATTCCAGGCTCTTGAGGGCCCTCCTCATGTTGGACCCCTGGGTCCCACTTAGCGGTTTACCAGTGTTGACAATAACCATGATATTTAAAAAAGGAAATACTCTGGATGAGATGGTGGGTGGGGACACATGGTCAACACAGGTCGTCTCTTCTACATAAGAAGTGGAGGTGAGTTTTTAACTGTCACTTTAACATCTGTCAACAGCAGTATGCTAGCTAACGTTAGCCTCAAGGGCTGGAATGTTTACAGACTTAAATTCCCCAAAAGCAATGATCACTCCTGACAATATCAAGTCTTTCTTCACATACTCTATTAGATAAACTCAGAATAATACAGCTTCCATGTGTTGGTGCCTAAAGAGTTGAAAAACATCAGGTTTTCCCCTTAATTAACCTTCAGCTTCTATAATTAACACGAGAGACTGAGGATTTACTAAGTTTTTAACAAGGGAAAGACATCCACCCATATCCTGCCACAAGATCCCCACTGACAACACATTAGTACTGACGTACACACACACAGACACACAGACACAGACACACACACACACACACACAGACACACACACACACACACACACACACACACACACACACACACACACACACACACACACACACACACACACACACACACACCAAGCCTTACTGAGGTGAATGATATAAATAAATAACTGATCCATTGAGCCAAGACCAGTCGACATCCCAGAAGCCCTCAGGAAACTCCCAGAGTTCCTCTCGTACGTCATCAGCTCCGTCTGTTGCTTAGCACCCTCACACATCACCCACCTGCTTAACGCCTTGAAAAAAAACTGTTTTCAGTTGATAATCAGACATTTCAAACCTTTCTATAGTTTTAGAGTGATATTATTAAACCAGAGATAAAGCAGGTTTTTGTTTTGTTTACACCTCAGATTATCATTCAGACAAACACTGCTGGTGGTTTCAGTGATGTGAAGAATTCCTCCATGAGAATGCAAATGCTCATGTTAAGTTTCACTTTATAAACATTAACTAATTAAGAAATGACATATATGTGTTTGTGTGTGGTTCAGAAATGTCAGGTCTCAGGTTTTAAAGGATTGAAACAAGCTGAATACACAAAAAGACTAATTCCTCTGACTGATACTGTTTTCACATTGATCTCATCTCCCAATGCCCCCCACCCCCACCCCCACCCATTTTATGTGGCATGCCAATCAATGTGTCCTAACCCAACTACCCTGTGGGCAAAAGAGAGACGCTGCTACGCTGTGATGGAAAGAGTTGAGAAGGGGAGGGGAGACAGAGACAGAGGAGGCAGACGAGCCTATTAGAAAAGAGGAAGAGGGAGAGGAGGTGGGGGGTTGTGTGTGTGTGTGAGAGAGAGAGAGGGGGTTGAAAGAAAGTCTACCAGAGCTCTATCTATCACAGCATCCATTCAGACAGACCAGCCCTGCCCTCTCTATAACCCAGGATTAAAAGCTTGAGGTCAGACATGGAGAAGGCCACAGCTCCCTTCAACACCATGGTGCTGCCATTCAAAGAAGACACTGCACTGACAGAGGTGAGACTCTCACTGACATGACAACCTCTCGCCTCCAGCTACATGACAGTGACTTCAAAGTCTGTTATCACAAGATGTGCGGATGCAATTTTTGATTTCACATGAGAGAAAATGTAACTGGATGAACAAAGATTAAACCTAACTGGTGCAGTATTGACAACTGATGAAATGTTAAACCTAGATATTATATAATCTTTTATATACTGAGATTTAAGATTGAACAACATATTTGAAATCTATTGCATTAAAATGCATGTATCAAAAACTATTGTATTTAATTGTTGGCCAACTTTTCAAAGTTTACTTTTTGGAGATGCATAGTTTGCAGGAGCGACAGCTTTCGACAGAAATTATTCATGTATATTTAAATTTTTCTGTGCATGGTGCTTTGAATGTCTCTCTTGTAGTCACCTATAGGTATCTCATCAGAGCAGAGGAGTTAAAACACCGACTGGCTATCCGCCTTAAATACAGTTTTCTTTCTGTCTGGGATCACTCAGGGTGAGGAGACCAACTGTCTGACCGCCACACTGTGGGTCAGCAGCTCCAGGGCTTTTGTGACTGAGAGCTACAATAATATTTGACTCATTGATTAGTGAAATTAGTGAATCAAAAGAAAATGAATCAGCAATGTGTAGATTGGTTTGCAGATGTGATCAATGAGAGTTACAGAGTTACATCCAATGGTGCTTCAGCCATGACCGGTGAGTGGATTGGAACAGCAAATTTAATAGTGATAAAATCATCTTACAGCAGATTCAAATGTACAGAACAAAGTCGTTAAAACTCAAGAATTAACACCAACTCTTAAAAAGGTTCTTGGTCTGGGACTTTTTTCTCCATGTGACCCTGACAAGAAAAGTTTGGACTCCTCTGGTTTAACACACGATTCTCTGCTAATCCGATCATACTGCATTGAGTAGTTTGGGGATTTGGATGATGTCACCATGTGCTCTTGGATATTGCGATGGCCATTTTGCAGTTTTCTGATGTTTAAGAGACCCAGCGATAAATCAATTCATAGCCAAAATCAAGCAATAAAGAATATAATAATTAGCAATTATGACAATTCTTCTTCGCTGCGAAGAGTGTAAGGTTAGCCGTTAGCAAAATGTCAGCAATTTTACTGGTGGGAAAGTACCACCAGTAAAAAGGAAACATGGACAGTATGCAAGGGTTGAATTATGAAGGGTGACACTAGTATTAGGACAATTAGTGTAGAAGTGTTATTTACTAGATTTATTTGTTTGTTCATGATTGACTGTCAAGTTCAGGAATTGGAATCAGTATCAGGAAGGAAATAATTGTATCGTTTAACATTGTAGCCCATTCTTTTTTAACGGACTCAGAGCAAAGCAGCACTGCAAATATTAGCTGATTAACTGATGAGTCGATTGAGAGAAAATTAATCAACAACTATTTTGAAAATCAGTAAATTATTTAAATCACTTTTCAAGAGAAAATATGAAACAATTGCTTGTGCCAGCTTCTTAAATGTGTCTGTATTCTACTTTTCTCTGTTTTATATCATTGTTAATTACATATGTTTGAGTTTTGTTGTTAGACCAATTAATTACAGTGTCACTGGAAGGTTAAGACTCCTGCATCTTTTCCACATTGTAGTACAGGCTGAATATGAATTATTATAAAATATTGTTTTGATTGACACGCAATACCCCACAATGGTAAACCATGTTTTTAGAAATACTAGTGAGTTACACATGTAAAAACCTGGTCATTTTTATGATGTCCCTAAAATTTAACCTTCTTTAAATTCTAGTGAATGGACGTGACTTAGAAGATGATTGAGGCGTGCTCCTGTCTGCAGGTGCAGCACGGTGATGGTACTGTAGCATCATGTTGTGGTGTTGAGGCTGAGAACAAGTCTGTAAAAGTCAGGGTGACAAAGTCATGTCCCTGAACTGAACACGATTGAAAATCTGTGGAAAGACCTGCAGAGACGCCTTGGTTTAATTCTCAGAGAGTTTTTAAAATCACGTTTTCAGTCCACGTCAGGAGGAGGCTGTGGTGGATGGATGAATATGACACAGGAGAGCGGTGTTCGATTCCCATGTGAAACTAGCTGTTTATGTTCTTTCTGTTATCCATGACCGTTTGACGAAGTTAACTACGTTGTTATTATTGTAACCAACAGGAGGACAATGGTAGGTATGCCACTTTGATTACAGTCTGTGTGTTTATTATAATATATCAGAGGGTTGACAGGAACAACCTGTCTGGTTGTTGAGGTTGGAGGACTCAGTGCCGGTGGACGCGTCTCACAGTGAGATGCAGAACCACAGCTTTGGCCTGATTTCACCACGTTATCTCTCTCGACTGTTGACCTCCATCTCAGACAGCACAAAAATCACACAGTGTAACGAGGCTTCAACCCTTTCATCCATCTCTTCCTGTGTTCCTTCATGTCCGCTGCAGATGATGCGTCTTCGTGTATCGTCTTTGCAGCGGTCAGGGCAGAAGCGTCAGGACGGTGAGCGTCTGCTTCTTCCCCATGAGGCCGTGTATCGGCTGGACTTCCACACCCAGGAGCTGAACTTCTCCCGCTGGTACTTCTCCCTCTCCGGCCACGGTCGAGTCACCATCACTGGTATCTCCCAGCACTGGACGCCCGATCTCACCAACCTGATGACCCGTCAGCTGCTGGAGCCCATCGGAACATTTTGGCGCAACGTCGACGACCCGGAGGATTCGCCGCTCAAATGCCTGGAGGCGGACATGCAAGAGTTCGGCGAAAGGATCGCCGAGCTGGCCAAGGTCAGGAAGGTCATGTACTTCCTGTTTGCTTTCAGGGAGGGGGCAGAGGCGGCAAATCTCAGCTGCTCGGTGGAGTTCACACCAGAGAAATGACCAGTGCAAACCTGCTAGATTATTGGAACAGCATTGCAATATACTGTTCAGTCTTTGACCTTTAAAAAAAACACGGTACTAGAGCAGAAAAACCTTATATCTCCTTTTCAATAACCGACACCTCAAGACCTCAGCTTAAATATTCTCCCTCCAAAACTCATTCCCTCTCATCTCTGAGTTTTCTACAGTAACAAGAAAACGCATTTTAGCACAAAGAACAAAGTTTTAACAACAAAAGCCAAGTCAAAATTTTATAAACATTTATCGAAAACAAGTTTTAAAGAGTAAAGAAAGTATTTTCCACTAAAACAAAGAACACATATTTAGTACAAAACTAAAAAACCTTGACTAAAGGTAAAACAAGTATGAATGCACTTTATTTAGACTTAATACAGAACTAATTTTCTTGCATGTTTCCTGGTGCTACTTTAAAGATCAATGTATCATCAACATAAATCATCAAAATAAGAAATATTCAAAATTCATACAGAAGTGTGAGCATTCATAAAAATCTTCTTTACGCAATATTATATAATGATTTGATGCTGATCATTCATAATCGACATCTTCAATTTTAGATTTTTTATAATGAATTATCTGCGTCTGAAGACAAAATGCGAGACTCTCGTCATATACAAACTAAGAGTGAATAGATTCCTCCTGTAAATACAACACGCCTTCACTGATCACTGAACACTGTGATAATGTGTCTTTGCTGTTGTTGCTTTATGTTTCTGAATTCGTTCATCACTCACAGACAGGAAGTGACAGCTACATGCAAAACATCTGGCAGTGAATGGAATATCAAATATTCACATCGCATGACTGTCGGCCTGACACAAAACCGCTCAATGGAGTGACATCTATTAAATATCGACTGAAAGCTTGTGTGTGTGTTCTCATTGGTGCTGACTGTTATTGCTGTTACTGGACAGAGGAAGAGCGGAGGGAGGAGGGAGGGGACAAAAAAAGAGAGGGCTAGGAAGGGAGGAAACAAGAGAAGAGGAGTCAGGTCAAGTCAGATTCATAAACATCGATCACAAATTTGAGTCATAGGGCTTTATGACCGGTGAAGAAGTATTGTAAAAGACTATATACTCTGCAACTGACATGTGATATGAATTTGGATTATTATTTCCTGATTAGATAATATAAGGATATACTTTATACTATACAACTACAGATTCTCTAACTCGTGTGCACATTAAAACACAAGGATCTAAGAGCCATTTAACCATTTACTGAGGGTGGAGGGTGATGGAGGATTTCCTGTACAATAAACAAACAAAAGTCAATACGTTGCCATGCATACCATATAATGCATACCAAAAAAAAAAAAAAACCCTCTTCTAAACTAAAACAATTTGCCTTACCTACAATTATCTCCAAGGAAATATACTAACTGGCTCCAAAACAGTAAATCAGAATCAGAATCTGGTTTATTGCCAAGTAGGTTTTCAACCTACACGGAATTTGCTTTGGTGTTTAGGTGCAAGAACAAAGATGAAACAAGCAAGAACTGCAGGTCAGATACTGCATCTTAAATATAAATAGAAAAATTAAACAATAAAACTAATTGAAATACGATCTGCTTCCACAGACTTCTGCCTCGAAGGCGTCAAACAGTTTCAAACAATATTTCTGGATCTGTTAAGAGGTCACATGCACTCATACATTAGGACTCAGCATGTAAACATCAGTTAAAGGAAATAAACAATAAGTAATCTCACAGGATTGATACTTAAGATTGAGATTCTTCAACAACTGCACTCAGGAGGAGAGGATGTATTTGCAATCATTCTTTGGGAAATCATCCTCATCTAATGATTTTCAGTAAACACAGTTACTCAGTTACCATGAGCATGAGAAGGTGAAAAACTGGGGACAAAAAGTTGGAGGGAAAAATAGAGGATGACAGACAATGAGGAACGCTTGACCAGCACAAGCACAGTCTCTAGTCTGTACTTTGGAGCTGCAGTTTACATTTTGGTTTTTTCTTTGGATATTTGAGCACTTGCTAGTGCTAGTAGTTTGTCAGCAAGAATGCTAACAGATCTGGTGTAAGTATGATGTTGCTATTATGTTTTTTCATGCCAACATTGGAGTTACAGCAATATCTGTGAAATCAGAGTCCCCTCATTAATATGCAAATGTGTGCAGTAAGACACACCAACATCTAATCAGCTATATAGAACCATATATGAAATGAAGAGAGCACTGGTTAAATCGTGCTAACAAAAGGCTGAGTTTTATTACATCCTATACTTTAAGTCCGTGCTATCGTCTGGGACTGAGTTTAATTTCAGCACTTTGTAGTGAGTTTGTTGGAAAAAACTGCACCTTTTTACTTAAACTGGACACAAATGCAAACATGTGGAAGACACCAAGAAAACAGAGTCAACACCAACTTCAGTGACAACATCTTAACTTTAACGAAAGAACTTTCCATTGCCTTTAAAAGCAGCAGAAAGATTAAACAGCCAGAGAGGGCTATTATTAATATTATAAATAAAAGTAAATAAGCAACTTACGTAAGTATTACTGATGAATGGAAGTAATGACAATGTGAAGAATGATCATTTTGGGAAACACCTGTACACACTGTGACAAAAGTGTATTTTCCACATGTTGTCAACACATGTTCTGTATGTGAATCATTAAGACTTATAAGATGGTTACTACCGGGTCTGCTCACTTTTGAGTGACAAAATGTTGTTACAATTGTTGTCAGACTACCTGTGTAGTTCAGCTTCATCACACCAGAGGCCTAATAAGCGTTTTAGAAGACAACATGCTGCTCCACTGAGGCGACGACACTGAAACTAACTTCAGTTTCCTTCAGCTGATGGAAAAGTGAGAGCTGCAGAGGAGCTCTGAGACCAGACAGGAGGAATGAGGTCACCAGCAGTGGAAAAAACACTGAGGACACACACAATGCCCCACACACACAATGCACCACACCCACACAAACACACACACACACACACACACACACACACACACACACACACACACACACACACACACACACACACACACACACACACAATGCTGGACTAACTGGCTGGAAGGCCTCAAGGTCAATAAGATGATCACGTTTAATCTGGCCCTGAACCTCCAGTATAACCTGTTCACCCACTGTGATTCACTCTGGCCCTGTTCAGACCTGGTATTAACATCCGTCTCAGTGGTCAGCTGTAACTTCAGGTGTGAACACACCCAAGATGCATTGAGACACGTTTGAGATCAGACCACACTCAGAGGGAGTCTGGACCACATGTGTCCATGTTCTTTTATCTGTGTGAACACAAGGCACATCGACAACAGACCCGTCTGTCAGACTGGTTCAAAACAACAACACATGCAGTACGTGTTTATTTGTATATAAAGTGAGATCTGATCACAAGTGATCACTGCAGACTATGTCATTATTTTGGCAGATATTGCAATTTCATTTGGAATGATTATTTTTTCCATTTTATTTTCACTGAAAAATTTTTTAAATGATGATGATGTGATATTTGTTGGTCTTGTACCAAACAAACATGTTCCTTCACATCTGGAGAATATGATTGTAGGCCGGGGCGTCTCTGTAGCACCGCAACGCTAATGGTGCTAACAATGCACAACAATGTGACACATTTTACCTTAATCAAAGAAATTTAAGCTCCTGTGATTTGGATACTGCACTTGGCCATATTGTGATTTCAATTATATTTTGATAAATTGTGCAGCCCTAATGCCAGCCTACCATTAAGTTATATAAAAAGACACTTGGAAAGGCTTTATGCTGTCCTGGCACTTCATGGCTAAATCCTCTATCACTTACATGTTGAATTAGAAGTGTGTTGTCAGGTTGTTGTTTAATCCCAGATGAAACTCTGAAAGATAAGCAGCCTTTAGACTTCAGGGAGGCATTTGATCGGTCCCAGATTCATTCTGCAGCAGGACAATGAGTCCAAACATTCATCCAGAGTCATAAAGAACTATCTAACGAGACCAGAAGAACAAGGAGTCCTGCAACAGATGCTCTGGTCCCCACAGAGCCCTGATCTCCACATCATGTGACATCACATGAAGAGACAGGTGTACAGAGGAGAACTGATGCTGCTTTAAACGCAAAGGGTGGACACTGCAAATATTGATTTAATTCGTTTTTATTCCTAATTACTGCACTGACGCACTGACACTGAAGTTGACTGTCAAATAAAAACTATTCATGGCATCACACAGTACTGTGTACAAATATGATTATTCAGTTCCAACTGGCATGAAGCAATTCACATATGCAGCTGTGTCAGCTCTGAATAACATGGTTGTTCATCGAATGTGTGTGTGTGTGTGTGTGTGTGTGTGTGTGTGTGTGTGTGTGTGTGTATTCAGACAGCAGCAGTAATCTACTCAGAAATCATTTGGATTGCCACAGTACACACTCAAGCAAACACACATCCAGTCATACAAATCTGACACCCATATACTTGCATACACACATGCCCACACCCATCAATAACACACACACACACACTTGCATGGTGTCTTGCTGCCATCTGTCTGTGAGTGTATGTGTGCATGTGTCACTGGGTGAATGAGAATCAAAATGAACAGCACTTTGGACAAAGGTGCTATATTGATGTAGTCCATTTACCACACACACACTCACAGAGAGAAATATTTACATTCATTCAAACTCAGTAGTGACAATCCTGACTAAAAGAATGATCTGATCCTCTGAGTGTTGGTAATCTGCTCTTATGATGGAAGCTGATGTAAATATTGCTTTAAGTGTGTTTTGCCGTCCACAGTAAAAAGAGTATTTGTTTGATAAAGCTAACAAACCAACTGCACAACTGCAACTATGCAGAAATAAAACAACATGTATACAGCCTCTTGGTCTTTCTCTCACCTTCTGCCACAGTGCCTCCCTGGAAGCCAGGCTGGAGCAGGCGGCTACGAACCAGCAGTTTCCCAGCTGGCCCTGGTGCAGGTCGTGGGCACTGATGCCATCCACAAACAGATGGGGGTCGCTGCTCAACTCCTGCGAGGTTAAAGATGATAGCAATCGGTGTTAAACTTTTCTTTTACAAAAATTCAGCAAAGGGATGAGAGTGACAATCCTCATTAATTAATACAGCAGCAAACAACTATTTTCTATGTACACCCTCTGAGTGCGTTGCCTGAAGTGAGGCCAGAGTTGTGGCCGACAAAGCATTAGTGTTACTGGTGCTCTAGAGCGCCTTCAAGTGGCAGTGAATGTCATATATAAAACCTTTAGAGTTATTGATAGTTGGCATCCACTGAATGATTTTACCAACACAGATTAAACTAAAAGAATCCAACATGAAAACAGACAACAGAAAAAAAACAAGACAAAAAACTAGAATCACCTCCTGGTGGTTGTCTCCTCCACTCACACTAGTTTCAGGTTATATCCCTCTTTATCCAGAGTCATAAAATATTAACCATTTGTGTGAAATTTTGTCATAATTGCTGTGTGAAGACCTTGACCTTTGACCTTTGACCACCAAAATCGAATCAGTTCATCCTTCAGTTCAAGAGGACATTTGTGCAAAATCTGAATAAATTCCTTCGAGGTGTTACTGAGATCGTGTTGTTATACATCCGTCTGGCAAAACAACTATTCACCAACAAGAGTGAACTATGGATTATTGATCAAGTCCAGATTTTACAGTCAACTTCCCTCTAAGAGACAGAAACAGACTCTGTAAAGGTTCTAATTATATCATCAGTCCACTATTTTAGTCCTTTTCTACTGTATTTCTATTGTGGTGTCTCTGGCCGACCTCCAGCTGCTGCTGTGTGATCAGCGGCGGCAGAAGGATGTGTTCATGGCGGGCAGCTGCCAGGTGTGGATGAATGTGACGCAGGGCGTAGCCTGAGCGCTCAGTCAAGCTTCATGAGGTAAACGCAGAGTAGAGACGCCCTCAGATTAAAGCAAAGCAAACCACAGAGGCAGACTAACAGGACGGCAGCCAAATCACAGGGCTGGGATAAACCAGTGGCGCACACCCCCCCCCCCAGTCAGACCACCGACTCTGTAACTATAAGACCGACGTATACATGGCTCACATGAAGCTCATGTATCAACTAGTCATGTCATGTTTGGAACAGATTAAAAAGGTACAAGATATTACGTATAGATGTTGTTACCTTTGGACTGAGCCAGGTGCTTCCCTGTTTCCAGTCTTTGTGCTAAGCTAAGCTAACCAGCTGCTGCTATAGCTTTGTATTTAGCATACAGACCAGAGAGGTACCACTCCTCAGATTTAGATGCTGGTATTTCTCCAAATTTCTGAAGAGCATTTTAAGTGGATGCTTTTTTTTTTTTTTTAAAGATGTTGAAAAAGCATTTTTAGATTTTGTACATGATTCAAACAGTTTCAGTATTGTCTTCTATGTAAATAAGAAAAGCTTTTTTTAGGTTAGAAAGTGCTTCACATTAAAAGCATGAAAAAAGAGTATGAACAAGAAAGAAAGAAAGAAGAAATACAAACAACACCAAAAGCATCTAAACTAATTTTACAAAACAACAAATATCATTTTAAATAAGTGAAGAAGTAAAAGTCAGTTTGGAGAAGTTTTTCAAAAGTCTCCGTTGAAGCAGGCGGTCTAATCGTGAGAGGGAAACTATTCCAAAGTTTAGGGGAACAGACGCTCGGTCTCCCTTCATCTGAAGTCCAGCTCATACAACATTCAGCAGGCAGTGACTGGCTCTATAAGTTGTAAGTATGTGTTCCTTCCTTTTCATTTAGTAAAGTCACATGACAAACTGACTGATGTATATAAAGAACAGACAGAATCTCAAAGACGCTGTTCTTTTTCCCCCATTCTCTAAATTACAAGCCACAACTCTAAGTATACTGTACATGATATACCCACAGATACTGTACCATAAATACCCTCATCTGTTCAACCACAACACACACACACACACACACACACACTCTCTCTCTCTCTCTAAGTCCCCCCTGACTTTTGCGTATACACTGTATTACACAATGACTGTGACCACCACTATCTGCATGTCTACAATATTAACTACAGGCTGTCAGGTCAAACACTTCCCCGTCTCACATCCTCATTTTTCTGTGACATACAGCCAGAATTCTGATCATCTCCTACCAGCGTTAACAATTACTTACTGGCCATGAATGCAACTTCAGCACATCAGTGTACAGGCTGTGAAAATGAAAGGGTCTGTCTCTGAAGTGACACTTAAATTTCACTAAAATTAGTCATCACTCTAAAGTTACGTTAAAGTGACAGGTGGAAGGTTAGATTTAGACGGTGTAAATGTGGGAGCCTGTCGAGATAAATATTATTAATATTCTGTGACTCTCATTTGGTTCATGGTCTGTTCATGTGAGGCACGAGTCCAGAGTCCACGTGCTTGTGTTACTTTATTGCTGGTGATTAGCTTTCTAAATAAACTGCTATTGTTGGGACTAAACTGCCTGAGTGCATGTTATTCAGCTTCAGGTGAATTTTCACCTGGGATGTCCAAAGGTTTTTTGGTCCAAATCCAAGTCTTTTAATATCCAGTATATTACTTATTTACCTAAACATTGATTAAATATCCGACACGCTCAAACAGCTTGAGCTGCTAAATTTGACACACCTTACTTGAGCCAAATACTGGAAGTCCTGATTCAAAACTATGAAGCTTATACGCTTTAATTATACACATGACATGAGCTACAGCCGAAACTGATGAAACGTGACATGTCCCTCACATGTTGGGGTCAACTGTCCACTCTGATGCTCCAGTGTGGAGCGTCTTCTCTCACATAAGATCTTTGGCAAAGTACAGACACTTATAGTCTAGAGAGCAATTTAATTAGACACCAGGCCAGTTCAATTTAATTTGGCCATCAATTTATTTATTGAATTTACATTAATTAGTAACAGTTGATATGACGTGCTGCCAGCCATGTTTTTTTTTTCTTTTTTTAGATAGCTACTTTAAGAATCAGATTTTGATTGGCTTTCTTTTAGCCTTATTTCTATCCATTAAAATCTCCAGATCAGATTAGTGATGTCACATATTTTAGGTGGATAAGTGCAAACAAGTTGTATCAAATCACAGATGCAAGACAACTGAAGTAACAAGAGCAAACAGGGCCAAAGATGTGATGTCATGGTTTTTCTACCAAAGAGCACTGATTTGTTTGAAGTTCATTTTTTTGTCACAATTCTTTAATAACCGAACCGGATGAATACAGATCTAATAATTTTTGCATGTTTCTTTTAAAAATATAATTATTGTGACACATATAGTCAGATTGTATGATTCGTTGTTCAGTAAAGTTTTAACTTCTTTGAAACATGCAGTCACCCTGAGGTTTCCTCTCCACCTCCACTCCCTGAACAAATCAATAATATTGATCGATTTGAGTGCTTAAAGTTTCCCGTTAATTATTTAGCAGCTCAGATCATGAATGATTGACAATAAAAGCAGATAATGAACACAGAGTTCAGACTTGAGCTGAGTGTTCTTTTATACTGAGACTGGAAACTTGTTCTAAATCATGGTTGTTATCGAACTTCACGCTGACTGCACTCAGATCACTGTGAAGTCACATGATTAAAAAAATCCAGGCTTTGTTCCAGTCGCATCAGTCTGTCATCTTTTCTGTCTCGCTGCATTTTCTGGTCTGAAAAAAGGTTTAACTGGCGACACTGTCACCCTCCTACATGAACTGGACTGAACTGGGAAGCACCTCAAAGTGTTAAAGTGAATTAACAGGACGGACAAATGATAAATAAAAGATCATTTTCAGTCAAACAAACAAAACAACTCTGTATTATTAAGCAAATTCAAGGTTTATTCTAGACCAGAGGTTTCCAGAGTGAGAGGCGGGAGGTCTCCAAACAGTTTCAGGAGAGGCTCAGTGAATGGAAGGGAAAAAATATTACAAGTTATTACATTGTTATTATCAAAAGGAGCTCAGGTAAACGAGCCTGAATGTGTGTGATTTGGTTAAAGACATAGTTCAGAGTTACAGCAGTTTGGGGGAATTGTACTGTTTTTCCCAGAGTCAGAAACTAATAAAAGCCTCGGGACAGACCTTTTTAATGTGTTTAGGTTAGTCTCAAACAGCAGTGTTGAGCTCTTGGCTCAATTGCTGAGTGTTTATGGGATCAAATAACATAATCATGATCTCACAGGCATCCAGGAACTGAGAGAAACAAAGCAAGTGAAGGGAGGTGGGATGACATTCATTAATCTGATGATGCGACTTTTCTATACAGAAGGAAATATTTGTGGTAGTTTTGTCAAGAGGACACAGGCCAGTTCCTCGGTACTTCAACTTGAATAATGGTTTGGGATTAATGTAATCAACTCCAGATGTGACCGGACTGTTGTGAAGTTGTGGCTCATGCTGAAAGCAGCAAAACCCATCTACTGAAGCACAAAGCGAGGAAGGCATTGTGGTGCAACTTGCATAGCTACATTTAAAGTAACTCTCCCATAAAAGCTTGCTAATTGTGTTTCAGCCGAAGATCATTAGATCAGAAAACTCTCCATGTCTGTTCTGAGCAGTATCTAATATCATATTTCAGTCCCACACTCCCTGCAGCTCTGATTCAACCACAGATATGAGAATCGCTTTGGGAAGTAACAACACAAAATTGCTCAGAAGCTGAGAGGGAGACACCTCGAGGTGTAGATCTGCCCTCCAAATATTTGCTCAAATATTTGTTCAAAGAGCAAACACAACATATAGTGCACAAATACACACACACACACACACACACACACACACACACATACACACACACACACACACACACACACACAAACACAAACACACACACAAAGATTTCTGGCTGTTGGTGAATTCAGTCAAGTAAATTCCACAAATTCCACTTCCTATTCACTCCACTCTTCTCTTTATATGAAAGCTCTCCTCTGTCTCATGACCACCGCCCCCTCTCCCACCGACTGCTTCCTGTTTCTGTTTCTTGTCTCTCTATTCCCACAATGAATCAGCTGATCAGTGGTGCAGCTGTGCCTTCAGCCCTGATGTGAATGTGAGCAACAGTTTAGGATTAGGACTAGGATAACCAGTTCAGGATTATTTCTCACCTCATTGGCCTGACAGTGCTCCTACTTAGTATGTGACTCCTGTTTGTCTAATGGGGTAAACACTGAGTTTGCCACAGCAGTTTTGATTGAAACCATCAGGTAAGTGTTAAAGAAATAGGCATTTGTATGCACCTGTAAAAAAAAAGACCATATAGAGAATAAAAAGAACGAGTTATCAGGTACATTTCTATCATTTCTTTACATCCCTTGGCTGAAACGTGTGGAAATCCTACATATTCTTTCTTTGTTCTCACCTTAGGCCTTTTCCAGGTGACCCGGCCGATGCGGTTGCTCTGGTAGAACAAAGACTGGTCAGACGTGGGAAACAGAGGGTCTTCAAACAGAGCTCCATTCTGTTGGCACTGCCTCCTCAGTGCAGAGAAAGACTGGCCTTCATATGGAACCACCATCCCCCTGAAACAGACAGAAACACGTCGTCAGGGCTTTTCATTAAGTATCTGCTGCAACGCCGTCACTTCACTTCCAAACACACACTATCCTGCAGTTTTAACAGACAACATAGCAAGTATGTTGGTAAGTGTTAATGACTGAGGCTGTGTATTACTGATGTTATAGACATTAGATCTTCAGTAAAACAAAGCAGAATAAAAATCAAAAAGCATCCAAGCAATAAAAACAGAGAAAAGACTAAAAACAAAACTAGAATGACCTCCTGGAGGTTGTCTGCCTCCGCCACTCAGACCTGTTTATCCAGAGTCATAGAAAATATGAACCATTTGTCTAACTATCTAATGTGTTTATCCTTGAGTCCATTTGTGCCAAATGTCAAGGGATTCACATTTCACATCGTTCTCGAGATATTGCATTCACAAGGCCAAAACTGCATTTTGTGAGGTGACCTTAACCTTTGACCTTCAGCTACCCAAATCTAATCAGTTCATCTTTGAGTCCGTGTGAATGTTTGTGCCAAACTTGAAGATGTTCTGTCAAGGCGTTACTGAGATATCATGTCCACAAGAATGGTACGGACAACCTGAAAACAATAAGTCTCCGGCTCTGGCTCAAGTGGATGGAAACGGTAAAGAATAAAAGCCTGGACTTGAAGGAACCCGTGGAGGGGGCAGATCAGATGGTGGGTGGGGGGATCTTAAATTTAGATCGCGGGGCAGCGAGGAGCCCCGGGTCAGATGACCTGAGGACTCCTTAAAGCTACACAACAACACACTTATGACCAAACCAATGTTTTATTACACTGTGTTTCATCACTGTGTATTGGAGGAAAATCACTGACTCCTCTCCTCTCCTGATACTGTACTACACACCATGCAACAACACAAGAAAAAAGAAGAAAAGAAGTTTGTGGACCCTGCAGATGAAGCTTTAGGCAGACTGTCGTGCGGATAAGGATTAGTAACAAGGATATCCGTCTCTTTTAAAACCTCTTATCATTTTCTAACACTCCCAAAACATGCACACACACACAAACAGAGGAATGCAACTTTCACTGTGTGTTTGCTTTGCTGGTGATCCATAGTCAAACAAGACCGTCTGAGTTTCTGTTTGTCATCCTGTCACATGGCCGGTGGGAAAGTTGATGTCATGTGTAATTGTCCATCTCGTGCGTGTACAGCAGTATTAAGTCCTACCAGAAGCTTCCTGTCTATCAAATAAATGAGAAAGGGGAAGCTGTGCGTGTGTGTGAGAGGCCCGTTGACTAAAATAATATTTCATAGGGACAGTTTACTCAAAAACACGACAAAAACATTCCCCTCTTCCCCGGAGTGTGATTTGTCCAGAGCGATACGTCTCAATGAACCTTCATGTATTTGTAAACTGTTCATTATGGCACTGTTTTAGTGCTGCGCTGTTGTTTAAACCATCAATTATCTTACATAAAACAAATCGCCAGAGACGACAGATACAACATTGATAAAGCACTTGATTTAAAAAGAGCATTTTACTGGTTCATCCTCCTGTGTGGAGCAGACACACCTCTGATTGAGTGTTACGGTTCATACATTAGTTATTATTTTATTTTCTAAACGTGACGCCCTGTAAATTCAAATACATACTGAACAAACATATAAAACGCAACACTTGTTCTTACTCCCATTTTTCAGGAGTTGAAATAAAAGATATAAACTATTTTTCCATACACACAAAATTGATTTTTCTTAACTTTTTCTTCACAAATGTGTTTAAACCTGTGTTAGTGAGCATTTCTCCTTTGCCAAGCTCATCCATCCACCTGACAGGTGCGTCATATCAAGATGCTGATTACACATTATTGTTACACAGGTGTGCCTGGGGCTGATCACAATAAAAGGCTGCTGTAAAAATAAATATGCGCACAGTGCCACAGATGTTGCATGTTTTGAGGGAGCGTGTAATTGGCATGTTGACATGTCAACCAGAGCCGTTGCCCCTGAAATGAATGATCATTTCCCTACCATGAAGTGTTTCTGAGAATCTGGCAGCACATCTAAGTGGCATCACAACCACAGGCCACATGTAACCATTCATCCGCCTCATGTTGCAGCATGATAATTCACAGCACAAGGATCTGTACACAGTTAATCGAGGCTTAAAACATCCCAGTTCTTGCAGCATACTCACCAGACATGTCAGCCACTGAACATGATCGGGATGCTCTGGATCTGTGTGTACGACAGCACGTCCCGCTTCCTGTCAATATCCAGCAACTTCACACACACGCAGCCACCGAAGAGCATCAACAACCTGATCTACTCTGTGCAAAGGAGATGTGACGCTCTGCATGCACATCTGTCGCCTAAGTCATGTTGAATCCACAGGTAAGTGCCTAATAAGTGTCTGTTTTCAAAATTAAACTGCACATTTTACAGTGGGCTTTTATTGTGACCAACTCCATGCACACCTGCAATAAACGTGTGTAATCAGCATCTTGATATGCCACACGTCAGGTGGATGGATGACTCACTGACACAGACTCAAACTAATTTGTGAACAAGATTTGAGAGGAAGAATAAAGCCTTTTGTGTGATTAGAAAAAGTTTTATTTCAACTCATGAAATATGGGAGCAAAAACAAAAGTGTTTGCGATTATTGCTCAATGTATTTTGATTGGCTGTCATGTTTCTATGTTTCTGAAAGTGATTGGTTGTTAGTGGTTATTGTAGTTATAGTTGTGGGGTGGACTCTGGATATATTCATAGTTATCTTTATCTTTATTGTTCTTGGTTTGGAGCCCTTTAGTCTTGCACTACTGCCAGGATGCTTGTTACCATGGAGACCATTAATGGGACTCATCAGGCCAGTCAATAATTATATCAGTGTCACTTAGAGGCACTACACACACAGATGATACTGAACAGAGCAGATATAATACAGTGTGTGTTTCTGTGACAGAGACCAACAACAACAAATCTGCTCTCTGGTCTGTTTGACTAAATGCTTCCATTCATTGGCACGCAAATGGATTTTCCTTTGGAAAAGAACAGCCTGTAACTGTTACTGCACTATAACCAGTGATAATGGCTCCCAGACTGGAGGAGCCAAAATGTGTCTTTTGCCTGTTTTGTACATGATTTGTTCGAGCTACAAACGTTTGTTTTGGTTAACGCCTCCGAAGGTGGACGCATGCGTGCGGGTTCACATTATTTACCTGCTCATTTGTGTGGCGGGATTCAGACAAAGAGGGCGAGTAGGGCTCTGATATTTTCTGTTGACTGTTTAGTTTTGCTTTAAGTATGAAGATACAACAACTGCTGGTCAGAACCTGTTGTTTCAAAAACACCTTGTCAAACTCAACTGGACTATGTTATAGATTTCACAGTTAAGAGGCCACTTAGTCTCTTAGCGGCTTTATTCAATGGACAGAAGTCGCCCCACTGACTTTTAAACACCTTTCAAATACATATAACATTGAAAAGAGAGATTTCTACAGACGTCTCCAGGTCAGAGTAAAGAAATGAAACAAACAAAGGATATTGAGCTTATTTTGATCAACATATCCACTGATGCTTTTAAAGATTACAGCAAATAAACATCCAATATCACAAATATACATACAACAGAATACAAAACTCCAGGAACTAAACTGTCTCATGTCCAACAAAAATGGGAGATACGAGAGGATGAGAGGATGAGAGGATGACAGGATGACAGGATGACAGGATGAGAGGATGATTTGTGGGAAAGTCAAACTAAGACGACCAAGCTCCAAATGAGAGTTTTGTTAGAAGAACATATTATGTTATGTAAATACTGTAAATAATTAAACTACATATATGTGCATATAAGGTGTAACTCATTATACATGTCAATGAAAGACCTTATTTCTGTACAAGTACAATTGTTGCTCATGTCTACTCTTTCACCAACACAATAAAAATAAAGTTGCAAAAAAAACAAAGAAAGGAAAACTTAAAATCAACTCGTCTTTCCAGAAACAACCTGATTATTAATGATCCATAGACTTGAACAAGTGGTCTTGTTGTGAACCACTAGAGGTACGTATAATATACATAATATATATATATATAATATACCTCTTTGCCCTGTGGGTTTCAGTAACCAAAGAAAAGAGCATTTACTGAAGGAGATGATAGGGATCAGTATTTTTACCACTGAGTAGAGCTGCACATTTCTGCAGTAAAACAATATGTGGACTCTGAGAGGAACAAGCAGGCTGCTTAAAAGAAACTAAACTAACCCTCTTCAGACATCCAGCATGACTGGGAAATGAGTCATCATCATATGTTTGTTTGTGTGTGTGTGTGTGTGTGTGTGTGTGTGTGTGTGTGTGTGTGTTTATATGTGTGTATTTAGGCCAATCAAATGTTTGCCTCAACTAGTTCACAGTCACCTCAGCAATTATCACATTTACAAATATTTTTAACGTGTGTAGAGACTTCTAATCTCTTTTCAGATTCAATACTAACAATGACAGTGCAGATATATTGCTGCACATTGAAAGTGAGATCCATTAATCGATTTCCTGTTCTGTTGTACCACTGGGGGTCTCATTGTGCTATTGTTCTTTTCACCAACACTACACTGGTTTCCGTTTCATAGAGGATGCTGTTGCTTGACTTTAATCCCCTTGCTACGAGCTTGTTCACATTACAGAGCAGGACAATCAAGTTTAATGTGATTTTATTTAATCTAAAACTGCAACTATTAGTCGATTAATCATTAGTCAACAGAAAACAAATCTACAACTATTTAACTAATTGATTAACCATTTAAAATCACTTTTCAAGCATAAGATTCCAATAATTTGCTGGTTAATCCTTCTAAAATAAGATGATTTGCTGCTCTTCTTTGTCATAATTCACTGTAAACTGAATCTTGTTACATATTTGACTGTTTGTTGAATCAAACAAGTGATGTGAATACATCCTGGGCTTTGGTAAACTATAACTGGCACATGGAAAGATCCTCAATTCCATAGTAAAGACCCACACTCCAAAGTGAACAGCTGGAACCAGTGCATTTCTCTTGATTACAAAATAGCTTCCTGTCAACTGATTCATCTACCAATTAAATTTCCAAGTAATTTATCCAGCAAAAATGCTTAAAGAAAAATGCAAATTTGGGGACTTCCTAACATTACTGTAAACTGAGAGTCTTTGGGTTTTGGAGTGTTGATCACAATACTATAATCAATATTTGACTTAAAAGATTTGTTGATGACATGTTGACCACTATTAAAGGTCCATACAGTCTAAAGGTAGATGTCCATATGTTATTTGATTATAAAGCAGGTCTAGGTTTTATATTAATACTGTGAAAGTATCAAAGCCTCAGTCCACAGAGAAATGCACACAGCCTGTATTCAGAGACTGAGCCTTAAAACCAGCCGTCAGGACTTCTGTAACTTTGTGATGTCACAACAAAGCAGTCACCACACTCAGCCACAGCCCAAGCCACACCCACCTGGACCATTCATTCAACCATGAAGGATTTAGTTTCACTGAGTGATTTTACCTGAAGTCTGCTATATTTTCATTAGATCACTCCGAAAAACAGGCAGCCAATCAAAAGAGAGGCTCAGAGCCTTCTCTCTTCTGATTGGCTCACTGACCTGTTGCAACTAGAGCTCCAGAGAGCAGCCTGAGAGAGGAGATGTAAAACTACATTGAGGTGGTTTTTGGTTCTTAAATCAACAAATATATCTTCTTATGGATCAACACTTCAAAAAAATAAAAAAAATAAAATATATATTATATGGGGCCTTTAATTTATTTTACAAGAACATAACTTGAAGAAACATTCTTATGTTAGAGTCTATTACATTCGTTTTTTATTGTGAACAACATATGTACCAAGTGGTGTATTTTACAGTGTAAAAGTAAACTAGCAAACTATATGACTGTTTACAGCATTAACAGCATTTCACCATCATACTGATCTATCAGCTAATAAAGCCTCATATCCAATACAGGTAGGAAGGGAGGAAACAGTGTTGGTAGTTGTTAAAGAACAGTCAGCGGCTGAAGTCACCTGTTCACATCAGTCTGCTGTCAACATCTCCTCTTCCTGCTGTCTGCAGTATTCACACATTTACTTCCAAACATGGCTGCGTGACAGCTTCTGCTATTTCCTTCAGTGTCATGCTCAGTCTTCCTATATCCCACATATGCCTTTATGACTTTACAGTGATTTCATATGAGAATATACTGTGTCTCAGACAAGTGAATGTCTACGGACCACATTATCTACAGACACAGAAGTTTGACTATGGCGCAAGTGAGACCAGATGAACACCAGCCAAACATGGGTGTGGTTTCATGTGGGCACCAATAGACACCACAACAGATATGTGACAAAAACAAAGACAGCTCTAAGCAGATGTTTAAAAAAAAATCACATGTTGACATTTTAAATGATGTGAGGAATAAACATGATGTACCTCGGTGCAGCTCTGCCAAATAGTCTGCTCCTCTCACTTCACGAAAACGAAGTTTAAGACACATTTTGTAGTGTTTTTATCTGTGTGAAGTTACCCAGAGTAAGTCAATAAGCCACACCGGAAATTAACACAATAAAAGTGAAATGGCTGCCAAAAAGAGCACAGCGTTGGAAGTTTAAGCCGAATTGAATAGAATAGAATAAAATCTGTTTATCTTTATTGTTAGTTACCTTATTTTTCTCTTGCGATGATTTATATTGAGTATAAGAATGTTTGCTTTATAGTCAGTGAAATATCAAGACTTAAATGTTAAGAGCTACAGTAATTGACGGAAAATGAATCAACAACTATTTTGATGGTTGACTAATTTAATCATTTTTCAATGAAAAAGAAATGTAAATGTTTTTTTTTTCTTTATACTCCAAAGTAAAATAGCTCCTACACGTGCTTGTTTTATTTTGAAGGCTGCTGCCGGAGGTGTATTTGTATACGCGGTCTGGCTTGAAAGATAAGGACTTTTTTTTTTTTTTAAATTCATTTTGGTTGAAGTCGATAAGCGAAACTGCCGACGAGTGATGAACTGTATCAAAACACTTCTTCTATTCTATTCAGTTCTTTACTGACGCTACGTTTATGTGTCTCACGCCACCAACAAACCTTTATAAAAACGTTTAGAATGTGCATAATACTAATAACACTATTCAACTTCACTGAACCCCCCTTTAATAACAGTGTCTGGGATTTCTTTGCAGTTTTCACATGACTTAAGTTGCTTTAATTCGACTTTACCTGAGAATACGTTTAGTTGACCGGCAGCTCACTGGACTCCACACGCTGCTGCTGCTGCTGCTGCTGCTGCTGCTGCTCTCTCTTCTCCCGGGAAGACTTCGGTGTTTCCCTCCCTGATGTCAGGTCGATGATGTCCGGAGCTTCTCAGTCAGTTTCCTTGTTTCACGACACTCAAAGTAAAACCACACAGAGAAACAGGAGGAGCTCCGGCTCCGGGGCTCAAACCGCCCTCACTCATCTCAGGGCTTCACCAGATTGTATGATGCCTTCAGGTGCGGCACGGACAAACTGGAATCAAAATGTTGAGGATGTTTTAACCCTGGACAACTAATTACTGTATCGTTTCACGGGGGAGAAAACACATACACAGAAATAAATATACAGCAGCACACAGACCATCCAAAACCTGTCTACTGTTATGATCATGGATACAGACAGATAAATGACCAGGTTTTTCATGTTCCATATAAACAATATGATCAAAACCAGACACACTTATTACAGCAATCGCAAAGAAATTGTAAATAGTTGAGAGCCTGGCCGGATTAAAGTCCTAGAGAAATCTTGGGCAAAAATGTTCTAGTTGGGCCCCTGCTGACCCCCACTGCACATGGCAGTTTCATTATTTCTTCAGACTGCCAGTTCTACGGGGGCATAAAAGCATGCACTGTCAATTTAATATTTTGCACCCTCAGTTTTTTTCCTTCTGAATAATAAATATGTTTTAATTTGAGTGAGTGAAAAGAGTGATCAAGACTGTGCATGTCTGCTGCATCATGTCAGTTGGATGCCTCTAACCATGGCTGGACAACTTCAGTCTATTAGGGTTTGCTCATTTTACATAGGTATTGCAAAATGGCTGGGGAAGCTGAAGTTTAACACTGGCATTCTATCTGCCTCAAGTATAGCCCCAGCCGCCTGACCCACCCCCCGACCACCTTGGTAAAGAAGAGTCTGTGAGAGTTGCACAGGATGGAGGATGGGGTACCTGACATACATTTGATGTTTTACTTCAGTGGTTCACACTAAAAATGTTATCAATTTCTTTACACACTGACCCAGAAGTCATTATTAAGGGGGCAGCCAAAGACACAGTGGAAATATGGACTTTCGGAAGTTTTACACTTATTACAGTATTTTGAAAGGATAGGATTACATTTATTGCGTTTCATTGGGGTAATCAGGAGCCTATATATAACCTTAAATTGCAACTCCCTAGCCTTGTTGGTAAATACACAGAGGTATTAGAGGTGACAACGCTGCGTATTTGCAAATATGTGAAAAAGCTATTCTGAAAATGATATAGTAAAGCCTTGAATAAAAGCCTTAGCAGTCTCCCAGAGTAGACTATGAAACACACCTGGAGTGGGCAATAAAATGATTAAACTGTTCAGTAAGGTACAGCCTTATTTTTAATAAGGTGATTAGGAAACCACCTTGCCCAATTGGCCCTTTGCTGGACATGACCAAAAACATTGGTGAGTGATCACTAATTATAATATTACCAATCCAGAAATAAAGCAGCCTTTGAAGGGCATATTTAGGTGTGAAGAAATAATCAATTCTACATTCTTCCCCACATCAGGCTGAGCTAATATATGAGATCTATCCAAACGTGGGTTTAGGCAGCAATTAAAGTCACTGGCCACCACAGATGATTCAACAATCCACACTGAGAACAAGGAAAACCCTTTAGTGTAGAAATCAGAAGTAGTAAACATTTAAATAGGAAACAGCATCCCCAGAGAGTATCCATTTAATCATGATATACCTGCCGGATGTGTCAGGTTTAACTTCCACCTCCGTCAGGGGTAAGGACTTATGAACCAGGATGGCTACACCCCTACTCCTAGTAGTAAAGGAGGAAAAGTACACTTGACCCACCAGTCTCTCTTTAATTTTGCATGTTCGCTGTCATTTAGACTAGTCTCTTGGATCAGTGCTATCTGATCGTTTTTTTAAATAATTAAGAATTTTCCTGAATCCCACAGACATTCCATGAACATAGTTTGATTGTTGAGTATACAGCCATAATTCCACATGGTGTAAGCAATACGTCTGTCTGAACGCCAGATACTGTGTTAATACCCAGTGTAAAAAACCCTCTGACATAAAACGTAAATGACACAATAAACGCTCTATCTTTAAAGCATTTGACAAAGAACAGGTGTACCACAGACCTGGATTATGTCTGTACTCTCAAAACCCTAAGAAGAAAAAAATGTAATACAACAAATACTGATTTAAGTGTCAACCTAAAAATAAAGGAAGAACCTTAATATGATATGAGAGCTGCAAGGAATTTACAGATTTTATTATACACAACTGACCTCTGCTGGATGCTGTAATTACAGGAAGAAATTATTTGAGCTGGAACGTGTGATACATTTGTCTATTAAACTAGAACATACTCTGAGAATTCATATTTCACCCTGAGCCAAATCTGCAGCATTAAAGTATCATAATGAACAAATCAGTTCCACAACAAAAAGTAATTCCCAATTAATACCAGTGCAGACAGGCCACCACCCCTGGGTCACCTAGTGGGTCAAACCGGCTCTAACAGTTGGACCTGCCTGTTGCCCCAGGGGCAAATAGCAGGTTAAACCTACTCTAACAAAGTCCACATTGAGATGAAGAAGTGCAGCCGTCGTCTCAGTGGAGAGCGAAGGCTTTGGGAGGAGCAGGCACTGACAGGAAAGCTGAACTTCCAGTTTGAAACACAACAAGTTTTGGCAGTTCTTTAAGTCCACTCCTCCCAAGTTAACTACAAAGACAAGTGCAGACAGTTTTTAAAATGGGGAAGAGAGCCTGAGTCTGCTACGGCCTCGGCTCACACCCTAAGAAAGCGTGCGCGATCCTGTCTGGAAGATTCTGGAAAAAGTTCCTGATCCTCAGCTTCCTGTGCAGCGGCCCCGTCCTCACATGGACTGGAGAGCGTGTCTCTCCTGTTTGTCGGTGTCCTCCATTTGTTCTGGATCTTTCTTGGAAGCTTGTGGAAGAAATGCGCAACATTCTTTCTTTTCTTCTTGTGTTGTGGTTCACTGTTGTCCTCCTCCAGCAACCCGGTGACGCTGCTCATCGCTTGGTCGGACATCAGCTGAGCATACTCGCTGATGATGTCATCATACAGTTGGGCCAACTCTTGGAACCTGAGGGTGGATGCATGGCTGCTGTGGACCCCGTAGGACCAGATCCATCCCCCAGGAGACAGGAGGGAAACGAATAACCTGAGCAGATGTTTCACCGCTTCTTCACAGAACAGATGAACCTGGTCGGCTCTCCTGACGGGACTTATCAGCAGCAGGGAGAAGCTGGACAGTTTGTATTCCCTGATCAGTTCCTCCAGTTTGGTCAGAATCGATCTGTCCCTGTCGTCGCTGTAGATGTCAACCTGATGCAGCAGAGTGCTGACAGCACCTGTAATGATATTGACGCTGGTTGTCCACTCCTGCTGGGTGTCCTCACACTCTGCCGTCTTTTCTCTCTGGTTGGACATTTTGGTCTTCTCTGTGGCAGGTGAGAAACTCTCTCAGTTTGTCCTGTACAGCGACTTTCCCCTCAGTCGCTGCGGAGTTCACTCTGTTACTTTTGTCTTTTTGTGTATGAACCTTCTTGGTTTCTTCACCTTTGACAATGATGTCCAAAATATCAGAGGCAACAGACTCCAAGGTGGGTAGGTATGATCTGTGTGGACCGGTCATCAGGCTGAAACTCTGTGGGGAGAACAAGGCTATTAACCCAGCCAGAAGAGCCGTCAGTACCTGAAGACAGGAGACACGAAAACCAGGTCGCTGCTGACTTTGTTGGAGGACATGCGGAACAGGTAAGGCTTCCTATGTACATCAGATTTAAACCCCTTTCAACCTGGAGAAACTGGAGAAAATTTAATTTCCAGGTACTTTTGTCATCTGCGTTTCCACTGCAGCCTAAAGTCCTGGGAAGATAATACAAAATTATTACTTGACATTATATTAACGACAAAACTTGAGGACATAACATGAAGGAAAATATATTCAATAGAGGACGCAGTGCTGTGAGCAGATTTTATATTTTAATTATCTGCATTAGCTAGTAGGGCTGAACGATGAATTGCTTTTGCGATAATATCGCAATATGATAAAATGCGGTTTTCTAACCGCAAAGGCTGCGATTACACTCTGTTCACGTGACATGCAGGTGAGAGCAGAGCAGTCGGCTAAAAGAGGGAGCAACAACTTGGCACGCAGTACGTCGGTTGTGTGGAACTATTTTGGCTTTAAAAAAGATGCTGCACTGCATCAGGTGTTGTGCAGAACCTGCCCTCATGTGGTACTTGTACCTTGCGACACATGCATCAAGGAGGTCTATCCCCCCATGAATGTGTTGTAGTCCCTCACAATGTGTGGCCTGTTGACCTCCACAAACCTTCTGTCTGATTTGCTCCAGCGTCGAGTTTTGTCTTCAGGCTCGATTGCACAGTAGGATGAGACAGATTTGTTGTCGTACCACTTAACAATGACCACGCTTTCCTCTTTTTCCCCATCAAGAGATCCTCTGCCTCTCTTGACAAGACTTTTCTCATCTTCAAGCTGACAACCAGCCAAGTGGTTGCTATGGAGTGTTGGACCAGGGGTGCCAAGATGCGCTATCCCTTTAAGAGGCGGGGCCTGGAGACTGGGATCAGTGCAGAGGCTAATGGGGCACACCTGTCCCAGGCCCTATAAATTACCTGCTGCCCAGTCATTCGCCCTTTTTGGCTGCCTTCCCCTCTCCCTGCTACGCCACACGGCGCTTCTTTGTTTGGTGCAGTATATTTGTTTGTTACACCTTACAACCCATACACTCTACACACACTCCATCCAGACACCGTTGACACCTACTGATGCTCACACTCCATATTCCATAGGCCCTTTGGGGGCGGGCTTAACGCCCTCCATTTTTGATAATTTAATAAATTGATTATTGTTTTGAACTAGTGCTTGGCATCTGTGTCCCCTTTTTGTCATTTCCTTGAGCCGGGTTGTGACAGAAAGCAGTAGTTCAGGTCATTTGACATGTGAGGTACTTCTCTATAGTCAGTGTATTTACCTGCAGTAGATTCAGATTGGGGGCCCCCTCAGTTTAGAGAAGCAACAGAAGCACCAGCACAGAAGCTGAGTGATGTGCTGCTGTGGATGGGGGCCAGCTGCAAAAACATGTTTTAGCCACTTCAGAAAATGCCCACAGAAAAAAAAAAAAAAACATGGAGTCCAGCTAGCTTCCAGAGACAACAGCCTGCTGCTGCCTCAAGAGGGCAGTAGATTACAAGATTAATCCAAACACTTGATATGAGAAGTTTTATGTGACACAAGGACGCTCAGAGATGTAAGGAGAGATGTCACTTCCACTTCTGTATTGCTCCAATTGATTTTTAGCTTTAACTAGTCTAACACTGGCTGTTTGTACCAATTATTAAAAGCAGCTTGTCACACTTCCATTTCCTTTTTATTATTGTGAAAACATCTATTAACAAGACACGACATGGGAAAAAAAAAATTATCAAGAAAACATAAATTCCACAGCTCTCAGTTCATTTTTTTGTTTTCTTACTTTAGCAACTTTTCCCCATGTTTCTTCTCTCCAAATTAACACTATAAAAAGTCTACTCGGTGAGAGAAAGGCCTCTTGACAACAGTTGGCTGACACAGAGACAACCTCTGATGGGATGTGAGTGTACCCAGAGTCCACAGGGATGATTCTGTAGTCCATATTTGTGTGTGTGTTTTTCCTTTTTCTTAAACAATAAAAGAGATTCCTCCTGTGTTTGTGGTTTTTGTCTTATCTTCCTCCTTCTCCTTTTTGGTGTTGTGACGATGTCTGCTATGACGCTGACCATGCTTTCTGCCATTCCACAAACTCGTCTAGCAGCACTGGCCCTGCAGAAAAAAATAAGGATAAAATGTAATATTAATACAGATCTGGGTGAAGAATCTGAGAAATCATGAAGCACAGAGAAACTTTAAGAATTAAAAACCAAATGTAATAATGTTACAAAACTGAATCCACAGCTTTTCTCATTCAGAAAGCAAAACATAAAAATAAATAACAGTTAGTAATACAGGATCACCATTTAAGTCACATCTCTGCATTATGAAATTGGTAAGTAACATTTTGTCAATCATTCATAAGTATCACAAGTACTGAACAAATTTATTCTGGCAGCACTTGAACAATGTAAATATGTACATTTGAATCAGTGTTTACACATCTACAGAATTTATTTGGGAAAGTTGAGACACTTTGGGAAAAAGATACCAGTAAATGTTTTGTAAAGGAAGGAGAAAAAAAAAAAAAAAAAAATCAATCCAACAACAAGCACTTAAGTCTAACGTGCAATTATTTTTTTTACTAAGGTATTTTTAAAATAGTAAGTTAAACTTTGGTTAACTTTGCCTTCATCCTTAACGCTGCTGACCAGTTGCTAACTGTTGTGGCAGTGTGGAGGTGGCTGTAGCTGTTGCATCATCCAGTGTCATGAAACCCTGCTCTGCTGAATGAGAGGCAACACTACAGACTTCCTCTCTGTATCAACACATGAAAATAGCATCAACAAACTGCAGCAAGAAAACAACCCACAACCCAGGGAGTTTCTAAATCTGGATTTACACTGGATGTATCAGTTTAACCTGGGGAGGGTTTGATTTATAGTTCCATGTAGAATTTCGTCAGTCGATAGCACAATCCTAACACTGGAGTGGTGTCTCGTGTGATCCAGCCATGGTGTGCTTCAATTATATTCCCTATAGTCAGTGTTCACATGCTTTAATCCCGTCTGAGACGCAGAGCTACGAGGAGGGGAGGAGGAAGTTCACCTTGCTTCTTTACTGCAGATGGGACTATTCTGTCGCCACATTAAAGATGCAATATGTAAGATCTGGCCAGATCGTCCTGAATTTTAGTTTAACATGTTCAAAAAATAAACTAACACCATTAACAGTATGTTATCAACAATTTCAACTATCAACAATAAATGCACATATAAATAATAAATTATAAGGAAAAAGGGGAAAACAACATGATTAACTGGACAGGGGTGAAGAGGTGAAATGCTGCCCCCTATGGAGGTCGATCAAGTAGCACAATCATACACATTACACCTTTAACTCGTTTCATTCAGCAACAAAGTGACTGTGGTGCGCAGGTGGTTTGAATTGGAGACGGCTTTGCTACATCGGTTACTGAATCATTGCGTTTTAAAATTTTTTAAAACGACGTCTTCAAATGTGTCGTTTCCTTTGGCCAACAGTCGAAAGATTTTAAATTTACAGAGATGTTTTGCAAAGAAAAGCTGGACCAGAAAATGTTTGGAAATTTTGCTTCGAAAAAGATCGATTATCAAAATAATTGCTGATTCATTTTCTGTTGCTCGATTATTCATTGGAAGTGCTTAAACATTTTTTTACTCTTCAGCATCTATAATCATTCTGGCATCAGACAGAGTTACTGCAGTCCTGACGTTGCATCTCTGTAGCCATAGTTACATTTCTTCGGAGGATGTATCCATCATTAACTCGAAGTATAAATCCAGTTTTAGTCACTAAGCTTCAAGCACCACCTGTTTTCCAGGAGGTTTTAATTCATTTCACTGCAGCGTTTTGTAGTGTGACTCAAGCCTCATTGTGAGGCTGCTGTAAAATCCACTCACAAGCTCCATCTTCATCGTAGTTACTGAGGTCTGTGTTGATGGTCCTGCTGAACTCCAGAACATTATACCACTGGTCCTTATTCATCCCCTTGTACTTGGACTGCTGTGGGACAGAAGAACAGGGGGAAGGCAGTGAGGAAGTGACAGAAAGAGTGGTTGAGGAGAAAAGACTTTTCTTTGGCCAAAGAAACAAACAAACTGGGATTTACCTCCAGGAACTGTTGGAAGACTGGGAAGAGAGGCCATGTTCTCCCCAGCAGTAACGCCAGCATGGATTTAGCTGTGTCCATGTCCAGACTCCTCTGGTCCTTATCCTGATGACAAGACAGAGGCACAAAGACAAAAGCAGGAGCTTGAGGTGACAGACTTAAGTGCAGAGTCATTTTTATTAAACTCTCACTCCATTCTTTTAGGCATTCTCTTACACATTTCTGACATGACAATTCTGTTGGAGTTGCATTTGCAGGGTGATCCACAGTGCTAAACCAAGCTCTCCTAATTTCTATCCAAGTGGTATGAACAAATGACAACTGACAGAAAGAGAGGAAATCAATGTCATTTAATCCAATGTGGCTGAGAGACAGAGCAGTGAAATAGAGTGAAAGAAAAGCATTTTGTGGGAACAACAGAAATTAGTCAGAATTTAAGAGATCTGGTGATGTGGGGAAGAACAAACACATCCACCCACCAACAGTCCTGACTAAAACGTGGTTAGAACCATAAAAGAAGCTGAAGTCTGCTGTGTGGAACTCAAAGACAATGAGGACAGTCAAAGGCATCTATGTTTGTTTGCAAGCAAATGAAACTTTGCACATGATGAAGCTATCAAGGCAAGAAAATCCCTGTCAGCCACATAAATACTCACAACTGAACAGTTTATTGCTGCATTAAAAAAAATGGATGTTGAAAATTAAATTGATCAAACACATTTTGACTTGGGAGTATGTTTGGGACAGAGTCAGATGTTTCATTACTCAATGGTGGTTCAGACCAGAAACAGCACTGCATTAAAAAACCCGGCAGGGATATTTATAATACTAGCAGACAACTCTGAAATGATTACAGAGACATTTCATTGTCTTTCGTAGAAGAACTGCGATCGACCAGGAGTGTGGTTCAGCTTTTAAAGAGCAACTTAACACCAGACTGGAAAAGTGTTTCACTGTCTTCCCTGGTTTTTCTGCGTGCGCACCCTGCATCACTGATGACCGTGGTTGGTTGTGATCAGACATGTAAACACACCCAACAGTGACGTCACGGGTTCCTCGAGTACAATGTAACATCACTCCAGCAAGATGATATTTAACCACTGGAGGTCAGCAAAGACAACATTTGGTGTTTAGTTACTCTTTAAACAAAGATACAAAAGAAGAAAGCAAACTCACTCTGGCGAAGTCGAAGGCATATCTGTAGATGTTTTTGAAGACTACAGACTCGTTGAGCTCACTGCGCAGGTAATCCAGTTTGCTCTGTAACCTCTCTGTGGAGTCACACCTGCAAGTAGGTGAAGGACGAGACACATACACATGGTTCAGCAGCTTTTCTTACAGGTCTACTGACGACTAAAGACAGTGAGGTGAGAATGAGAGTGTTGGCAGAAAAAAATAAAGATAGATTTCATCTGTGTTGAGTGTGTGAGTGCATGTACATCTGTCTGTGAGGGCCAGGGTGAGTTTCTCACTTTGGGAGTCAGGACAAGAGCTGTTGAGACTCGGTTTTAGCGTTCAGGTTAGGGTTAGTGTTCGGCCCTGGTTGTGATGGTTAAGGTTAGACTGCCACAGGTAGAAGTAAAAATGCGTATGCGTGCGTGCGTGCGTGAACATGTGAATGTGAATGCTGCTTATACCACGCACGTGAAGCTTATATTCAGGGTTATAAACTTAATGTGGGAGAAGACAACGAAACAAAGTCTTATGTGTAACTTCCATTTTGAGCAACAGGAAAGAGTAACTTGTCTTACTGTAATAATGTCATTCCCCTGAGCCACTCCTCCTTTGTGAAGAACCCCATATTTGCTGCTTCTAGATGCCACGCTAAAACTAACATGATAATCTGCAAGAAAGAGAGAAACAGTCAGTTTAATTCCTGCTAACATTTAAATCCACATTGATGCATGTGCACAGGGTCTTCATTCCCTCTGTCATCATTGTGTACAGTCTGATTCGCCCAGTTTGTAAAAGGCAGAAATATTTCTACAGCAGTGGAAATGAAGGGAGTTCAGCACAACACCAGTCCCAAAATATAAAAAGGCAACACACACATACAGGCATTGAAAAGTGACTTGTGTGGAAAGGCCTGGGATTTCATGCAGCTGAAAAATAACTATTAACTTAAAGTTCAACATGTAAATGGATTATTTGTGAATAGCCTTTTTTCATGACGAACATTAAACCATTTATTAATTTAGCACTATAGCATCTTCATTTAAATATTTACTATAACCTAATAACTCCAAACTGCAGCTATCTACAACAATATGCCATTATATTTTCTGATTAATGAGTGTCATAAAACAGCGTTACCACACTCTCCTTGTTGAAAGTCAGAGTAAGAAGCTTCATAAATAACTCTTAAGCGTTTTGTTTTTCGTCCTAGGTGAACTAGGTTAAGGTGTGATTTCTCGGTGTGACCCCGTGACACTTGATAAATACAGTCAGGGACAGGCAGGATGAATCTAAGAGCCAGGGGACTCACATTCTCTGGTTCCACACCGATGTCTTCACAGAACTTCTCCATGGCCTCTGGACCAACAATCTTGTCAGGGCCGGCGTACTCGTGGAACCAGGCCAGGCACTTTTTATTGGAGAACGGTTTCGCAGCGCTGATCAGCCTTGCGCTGCGGATCTGAGGTCGTGCGAAGCTGCAACAAAGGCTCAGTTTTAAAATGAACTCAGCTCAAGAAAAGTTCAGTCGCTAACTTAGATACATGTTCAACACATGCGATCAATAATATCTAATAGTTCTGGAACAACAGATGAGTTAGGGGAGACCTCTGGTGTCTGTGGAGTAAAAAAAACATTGAATATGAAACGCAAACGCCCAAATTCCTCAAATTCAAGGACCCAATTGGATGATGGTTAATCATTATGACTGGAACGCAACAACAGGGACATCCCTATGATCACAAATGTGACTGACTGACTGACCATAGTTCGACCACAGTTCAGCCAAATGCCACATGAATGAGTTGGAGTTTCCCAATGCTCTTTCAAAGTGAATTGGCACAAAGTTTCTATCAGTGGGCGTTCACAGCCTGTAGTGTTGCCAACTTAGTGCATTTGTCACTAGATTTAGAGACAAAAAAAAAAAACAAAAAAAAAAAAACAGAATTTAGTGACTTTTGGACAAACCTTTGCTACTTACAGGAGAGTCTCTCCTAACTTTCTCTCTTAGAGTGATCATTTTACAGTAAATCCAGCTGAAATCACAGCACAAGCTTTGCCTTTCATTTATGTGTTTGGGGATTTTGTCAGAAGACGTGAATAAAATCATTAAAAAAAAAAAATTAAATAAATAAATAAATAAAAAAAATCTGGATTTTAGCAGCAGCAGAGCAGCTTGGAAATGGCTTGGATGTTTACCTGTAGTCTTAATGGGCCATGTTTCAAACTTGTTCTGTTGTCTGACAACAGAAACAGAACAACTTTTATTTAGAATTCAGCTGCATTGGGGCGTCGAGTAGCTCAGTTGGTTGAGCATCCGCCCCATTTCCTGTCTCTCTCTACTGCATTGTCAATAAAGGCATAAAAAGTCCAACAAAAAAAAAAAAAATGTCACCAAAAGAATTCAGCTGCATTAAAATACTGTATATGTGAGCACAGAGAGGAGGAGAGAAGCAAACAGATAAAGAGCTGAAACCAGCTGATACTACACTGAATGCTAATATGACATGATGATGTCAGTTGTTTACAGTGGTTCCCCAAGTTTTCCACTATGTCGATTTCACACATTGACCATACGTGGTCCAGCTGTATACCAGGTTTTGGCCTAGTGAGAACTAGGAGGCTTTACAGATGTACTCTCTGTGGTCTCTTGCAGCATGGATAGCAGCACGTTGCCCATTTACTAAAGTGAAGTAAAGAAAATATCAAAAGAACTTCAACTTGGATTTTTGCACAGAATATCTTAATTCAAGCACTTTTAATGACCCATATCTATTTATGTCAATTTTCAAAAAAACTTTCACAGCCTAGATTTTTCCCAAATGCACAAACTGTCAAGGACATCAAGGACATGTGGGAAGCATGTATAGTGACTTTTTTTGAATTAAAGCTGAAAGTTGACACTTGGCTACATTTCAAATCCATCGTGGTGGTGTACAGAGGCAAAATTATAAAGACTGTGTCACTGTCCAAATACTTATGAACCTGACTGTATAGCCGACTGACAGATAAGACACTTCTCTCTTGCAGTCGTCCTGATGTGGACTGAGGCTGCACTGATTAAGATATGTGCTGAGTGCTGTTTTCTCTGAACGCACATGTGAAGATGTATTTGCTTGGATTACATGCCTCCTCATTTACTTATGACACATATGCACGCACGGAAAATGAGAAGGTGAGGGGTTCAGTGTGCCAGGTGAAAGACAACCCTGCCAGTCCTTTTTCAGGCTGCTGCAGGTTCAGCCAATGGCTGTTCTCGCCAGCAGAGAGCCTCTACCTCCCCAGCTTCTTATTACAGGTCAGAGACACATGCTACATAAAAACATCCAGGACCCAAACTGAGCCTTACACTGCAAAAAATTCTGACGCTTATGTAAGATACAAAAACCTGTGAGTGGAGGACATTTCTTGCACTGCAGACAGACGACCACAGAGGACAGAATACAAAGTTACAGTGTGAATGAATGTGACTGTTTACCTTGTAATTTTACACTTGCGCTCATGGTCATCTGCATCAGGGAGCTTTCTCTTCTTCTTCACAGGCATCACTGAACCTTTAACGGGCTTCACTAGCTGGGCTACAATTTTTAAATCACATGTTAGGAGGCAGTGAGAACACATTCACAAGCCAATAATTAAACATCTGCATAAGGATAAAATGTCAAAGATGCAGGTACCTGTGTGCTTCTGGCTGCCTGGTCCATTCAAATCTAAGAGATTCTACAAAAAAAAAAAAGAAAAAAGAAATCAAACCCTCAGGTAAAAAATCCCTGCTTGTCACTTTGCAGTTCAATAACTTAATATCTTAATCTTACCAAAGTTATCTCTGTATGTTTAAAAATTGACTACTTACAAGCTTGTCCAGTGTTTCTGATACCGACTGATGTCTGCCAGGTGGCACGGGTTGTTCCTATGAGTAGACACATCATCAACACATGCAAGATATCATTACCACTCAAAATGTCAAGTCAAAGAGGAGTCAAAACATCTGCAAACACATAAGCTAGTTCCTTTTCATTATTATCAAAACCTATATCAAACTTTTGGTCAAGTGACTGAGCTAACGGCATCTCATTAAACAAAATCTAAACGGTATGAATTGGCTCAAAATGTTAATCACTGTAAATGACTATTTTAGTGGGAAAAGTTGGTCAGAATAAAAAGCTCAAGATCTTGCTCGAAGAATGGTGTAATCCATGTTAAGTTTGAAAAATCATGTAAACTCAAGTCTCATGTCTGTCTGAAACTACATTTGAGAGTTCGGTCACTGATATTGGCCAATAAGGACACTGTGCAGACCAGGCACTGTTTTCTTATGGACATGGCTTTGTACACAGGAGCAGTCATAAACAGTTGCCAAGAGTGCACACACTTTTGCCTCAAGTATCACTGGAAGCATTAAGATTTCCCTTCACTGGAGCAAAGGTGCCTTGTCTAAATCCACGATAAACAGACTCAAAGTGGATCTCGACAGGTGTTCTAAAACTTTAGGTGCTGCTGTATTTGTAAGTATTTTTAATAAAATGGTCAAAACAGGCCGAGTTAAGGTTTACTTAAATGACACATGCAGACATTAAAAGTGAATAAATAATAGTTAATATTAAGTGTATCTAATCACGCTGTATAAGGTATGGCTACCAGATACCGAGGCAACTTTGAATTACAGATTTGATCAAATCCTTTAATAAGGGCAGTGAGGCAGCAGCTGGCAGAAGCATGACTCATAATTCCCCAAATGTCAGCGTTTTCATCATCTGAGTAATGCTGAAAATATGTTTAATAAGTCACCATTGGTAAAACAAATCATAACAAAAAAAAGGTGAGCATTCAAACACGTTAAAATCGGTCAGTTCAGCTGGACTCATAACTGTAATGAGTTAAACCGAGAGCTGATTCAACAGATTTACTTTTCACCTGTGGCGACTTGAAGTAACTTCATGTAAATGCTCCACAAAACAACTGACGGAACAAGTGCAACATCGCAGAGGACATTAGCATTACTACAGTCACAGATGGATTACTGAATGGATTTATACCCAATTAAATCCAAAAAGAGGTAAAGCCACTACAACCAGCCAGTGTTTGAAGGTAACTAAGTGCAATTACTCTAGCGCTATACAATTCTGAGGTGTTTGTAGGTTACTTGAATATTTACTCCACTACATTTATTTCACAACTTTAGTGAAATTGCAGATTCCGATTAAAAATAGTAAATATAATCAACCAATAAATTGCAATTTTTTATTATAAGTTAAGGCTTATTGATCCAAGAGGGAAATTCACAACCTACCCAGTAGTTTATAAAGTAACTAATCTGAGCTTCACTTTTACCAGCTGCAACATTACAGTGTTGAGCACATTAATAAATCAATAAGTATATTCTAATGATAAAGACAAAGAGACATTATTCTGAAATAGGACATTATATATAACGTATTTTCATAATACTGTGAATGTGACCTGTATCTGGACACTTAATACATATAAGGAAAAACGCACGTTAATGCAAAGTGGAGATGCATCGTGATCTTATCAGCCTGACCTCTTCTGGAGATAGTCTGTCTTGAATTGTGTTCGGGTCTTAGGTAGGTGCAAAGGCAGATTTGGCACCTACAGCTGATTTGCCGCCACCTCAAATTACTCATGCAGCAGGTTTTACTCTGGAAGACAGGGCCCATTTTGTCATGAACCGTCCATGAAGAGATTTTATATATGGACTGCTACCTGCAGCTTTTAAAGATCTGTTAGAATGAACTATTGAAATAAATACTGAAATAAACCCACTGTTTCAACACAGTGGAAACCAGTAGAGATCAAAAAGGTTGAGATTATTGCGGCCAACAATCATCAGATTTATAGACTGAATCTAAAACTTATATAATAACATTACTACTACTACTAATAATAATAATCAATAAAACATTCGTTAAATAAACGGCCATTCAAAAAATAAACAGAGGCTGCGCCGCGGATACTAGCTGAACATGGCTAACGAGGCTTGGATGACTAAGGTTTCAAATCGTGGCCACATCTCTCATCTGGCGGTCGATTAATCAACGGAGAAAGGTGAATCAATAGATAAAACGCGGATTGTTAGTTTGACACTGGTTTCGCTGTTGGGACTCTTCTTTTGTTTGTTAGCTCCGCGGGTGTCAGAGCTACACTGCTAACGTTAGCTAATCCGTCAACAGGCTCACCACATCAAACTGAACCCAGTCAGCACTCAGTACAAGAGAAGTAAATTATTTGTTTTAGTAACCCAAACAAGATGAAGACATTTAAATTCTTCTAAACACTTACTTTATTTCAGTTTTTCCACTACGTCTGATAAATGAGCTCCACCTGCTTCGGTTGTCGCCGGCGTTTCCGGGGTAATGGACGGAACCATCGTTTTATGGGGGTGTCATGCGAAACAAACGATCCAATGCAGGGTGAAACGTTTGCAAACACACATTTTACAAAAAGAGATTTAGAAAACAATATTTTTTATCTTATGTAAATAACAATTATATTATTTAATTGAGCCAACAGAAAACCACGAAAGAAAAACGGCTAAATAAAACTGCCCCTGCCCCCCACCGGATCAACGAAGGTGAAACTTTCTTTCTTTTTCTTTTTTTTTGTTTTAAAGGAATAATCTGGTGATTTTTATTCTGCTTTTTGCTTTACCACAGCCAATAACAACTTTGCAGTCTCTTGTCTTCTATATCTGTATAAGACTCAATACGTATTTGCTTGGTGTGCCTAATAAACTGACAACTGGGTGTTTAAATTGTCATTTCTATGTTTTGTTATTGATATGGTTTCAAACCCACCAGAATTCATGTATTTCTTGTATTAATGTGATAATTATCGCACTCCTTTTAAGACTGATATAATTGTGTTTATTTAATTTGACTCCAACATGCAAACATCCCATTGTGTTCATTCTGAATTCAGTGTGGCATGATCTTTCTCATGTTGTTAAGCCCTTGCATCTTTTATCAGCTCACGATCATACTTCAAAATCATCACTTCTGGTTATTCATGGAACCTATTTTTTTACTGTAAGGTAAATGCATTCTTATATTTTTGATATACTTACAAAGTCTCATTAAAACAAAGCACAAATTCAAAATCCACCCACACCCAAGTTAGTTGTCTGCATTTTCTTTCAGTGACAATAGTGACTTGTCTGGAAATGAAGCACAATAAGGAAACAGAAATCTCTGTCTTTACAGTTGACTTTTATTTTGCCAGGAAATAAATTATTCAACTTTAAAAAATACTTGAAACAAGCAAAACAATACAGCACACAAAAGTAGTTGAACCACTCTCATCTTTCCCCACTCCAACAACACAAGGTTTAATGTCTTTACTTGATGTAGTGGCAAACATTCAGCTGGTTTAGGCTGTGACTGATTGTGTTTAGTTCAAGTTTTGTTATCACACAAGGCTACAGGTAAATTTGCCCCACCCCCACGCCATGCAGGTCGGGCTGATGGGTGAGTTCAGGGTTTCACATGTGAAAACCAAAGTAACCATGGCCTGCTCCACAGGCTAAAATCCACTTCCAGGTCCTTTAACCTCATATGAAGTTAGGCCAGACGTCTGTGACCAGGAAAACATTTCTGGAAAATGCTATGAAAACAATTCAGTTTCACCAGCTAATACTGATTATTGATTGGATTAAATATAACACATTCAACGACTTAACATGGTTTAAAATACAGAATGGCTAATAAAAAAAAGGGCGGTAAAATAAGACCAGTACCTGTATTTTAAAAAATGTTTCCATGGATGGAAGAAACACCTTTATATGCTTTAAAACATAAAAGATATTTTTTTGTATGATACTCTGTTCAGTGTTAATAGTGTGTTTCATACAGTTTGATAAAGAAGACACTGATACTTGTTGTGTTGTTGCACAGATGTCTATGAATATGAATATTCAATATGATGACCAGATAAATAAAAACAGTGACTCATTAGATTAATAAATACCTGAAAAAACTGCACCCGGAGCTCAGTCACATACACTCAGTGTGCACTTTATTAGGTACACCAGATGCCAGTTTTTGCCAGAGATATGTTAATTCAATTATATGTTTTAGCATCGAGGTCTTAGTGATGGTGTTATACTGGACTGCGTTACCTCGAGAGGTGTTTTCTAATATTCTGTCTCCCTCATTTGTGTACATAGGGAGGTCAGAGATGAATTAGAAATACCTTTAAATGTAATGGACCATAACCATAACCTCAGTAATAAAGATGTTATTTAATTTACACATTTCTGAAAATGTCAAGAAAATGTATGAGTTCTGTGAAGACAGATGTTGTGGCAGGACTGTTCTGTACTGAGTGCAAGTCTCTATATATGTTGTCATACACATCCCAGTTTTCTAGAAATTGTTAAAATGCAAAAGTTAAAAGGTGCTTGAGGGCAAATGACATTTTTTTGAACCAGATCTGAGAAACTGTTGTTGTAAATGTTGAATAAGAATCAGAGCTTTTGAAATGATGTTCAGAAATAACTTTCACTCTGTGTGAACCTGTGAAAAACCTCTGCAGGAGAAGTTTAACAATCTAACAAGTCTACAGCCATGCTAACGGTTCAGTGAAGCTGCACTGAGGCACAGTGGTGCTTTGAGTTGAACGCTAATATCAGCATGCCAACAGGTTCACAGTGACAATGCTAACATGCTGATGTTTAGCAGATATAATGTTTAACATGTTTACCATGTGAGCTTAGTGTGTTAGCATGGTAATTAGCAGTAAACACAAAGTACAGCTGAGGCAGATGGAAGTGTGATTAGTTTTGTATCTGGTGCTGGACAAATTCAAACCTAATAAAGGTGCTAGATGAAAAGGCCGGAGGTCCACAGCTTTTATAATGTATTCCTTGGGAACCATGACACATTTAAGGGCGATACATCAAGAAGTTGTTTTTGTACTTTTACATTGTTTTTCCTACAGATTATTTCTACAGATTTACAAAGCTGAATTTCTCATCCAGAGGTTTTTCACACGTTCACATGGGGTGATGCACAACCACAGGTTTTGAAATGATTTCTGACGCACATATCACACGTTTCTGTGATTGTTAGAGCTTGCTGACACCGAGCCCATCTGGTATCACAGCACACAAGATAAACCTTGAAGCATCTGGAAATGACATCTGTCCCAAGCCAAACGTTTATACTGAATCACAAGAGAAATAAAAAAGACAGAAAATTCAGTCGTTAAGGGAGAAATCCACTCCGAAATATTTTTGTGTTATTTCATTACTCCCCTTGTGTTCCTAGTTTACCTCAACTTTCCAGATCTAACTTGAGTAATAAACAACATTTCCCAGAATGCCTTTTGCTTTCATTCTGCTGTTTTCAATCATATGTGGATGTAAGGATGTAGAAATATAAATATAGATAGTTGGCCATCCAACTGGTGACCACTGGGTAGACTGGATTTGTGTTTTGTTGTTTGTATTCTGGAGAGTTTTCTGTAGGAATCGGTCTCTGTGCCTCTTGTATGACAGACTACTCCCGGTATGGTTGTTCGAACTCCTCACCCTACGATAGAGGAGGCAAATAGAAACAACAGAAACAGGCCCAGGAACACAAGACACATCCTCAGCAGCAGGTTCTGTCAGAGGCACAAGGTCCTCACTGGCTAAAACAAACACACATGGATGAGATAGTATTTTGTAAAAGAAGATTGTTTTAGCATTTGTTTTAATTTGTTGGCAAACACTTAATGAGTGGAGCTCACTGTGTCAAAGCTGGTAAATAAGTAGCTGATCACTGAACGAAACAATGAAGTACTGACACTCAGAATGTTCTGATTTAGTTTTAGGGACTCGTCTCACTGTCCTCCAGTGTCGTAAAAAAAACAACAGGGAATCATCTGCAAAACACTAACTGAGCCAGGTCTGTGCATAGAGAATGAAACTGCATAATGTGATTGACAGGGGAGCTTGTTTCGTCTCAGGTGCGACAAACATTTCCAAAGAAAGGCTTCATCGAATTCAGAAAAGAATTGAGAACAAGACAACTCTCTTGGCTCTCTCTCTCCTTCTTTGCAGTTAAGTAAAATGTCAATCTGATTATCATCAACACCCTGGTCTTGTATTTCACAGAAGGTGAAAAGCTATTTCAGCATTTTAAGTGGAAAGTGAATTATATTTGGCTAAAGATTCTTTTCTGTGATTAAAGTGAAGCTGACAGGTTTGCAGTAAGTGACTACTGTCGATCTCAGTACTGTGTCAGCGCTGTGAACGTACACAAAGAAAACATCTTTTGAAAGCAAACAAGAACATTTCAACTGACAAACAGAGTAACATTCTTCATAAATATATAATAAATATAAAAAATTCAACCCCACACATTCACTGTTGTCTTTCTTCCTCCTCACTGCTCTCAGGATTTGATGTTTCAGTTTGACAGGAAATCCAAAATCAGAGCAGAACAACATTCGCTCACAAAGTGACGTCACCAAGTTAAACCGCAGTAGTACTTTTAGGACTGAGGGTTGCAGAATCATGATTTTATGATTTTTAAATGATTGCAGTGTTTTCGACATGCACTCCTCAAGAAGAGCTCTTCTCTGTGATCTCAGTGTAACTAGTTATATTGTTTTGACTCAGCAGCTGTTTTTCCTTTCTATTTCACTGTGCTAACGTTTCTGCAGCTCACCCACTGTGACAGGACAGAAAATGTCCAGGAGTCGCTGCGGGAATTATTCTGTAATACCTAAAATAAATTAAAGGTCTAAGCAGCATAAAAAATGCAGCGACATAACGACACAGAAACAGAGTGTGAAACCAGCACTATGCTAATGTCGGTGTGACTATTATAGTTGCTTTAACACTTTCAAATATCCTTTCAAGAACAAGTCAGTCCTTGGAGGTCACACACAAACACCACTTGTCAACTCCCTGTAACTGCCTCTGGAAAAAAAAAAGAATCAACTTATTTCAACACTGGAAGTTTATCTGTGGAGAACTGAAAGTCAAACGCTGTGAGAAACACTTCATTTAATCTTAAATAAGATTAAAAATAAATTATTTGACCTTTTGCAACCTGCAGCAAACTATCAGGATGGTGATTTGTCACATGATTACATTTTCCACACTGTGCTCCACCTGTGAAGGATTTCTACTAACCTATATATCATATTTAACTTTGTTAAATATCAACAGCTCAGACACTGTTCTGTGTGGTTCCCTCTAATCTTGTTTATGTTTAACAACATTTTCCTGTAACTGCACTGTGCAAAGAATGAAACGCTTAGTGGACTGATGAGGTAAAAACTCAGAGATGGGGTTTTTTTGTTTCTATTTTACTGCTGCACTATATAAATAAATTAAAAACAAAAATCAAGCACCTGGTCATAATTTTAGTCATGTCTCTCCTTGATGCACTGAGTTCAGGTTTTTACTCACTAAAATAGTTTGCAGTATGATAACTGTCCCACAAGACACATACTTGTTTATCTGCTGATGAACTCCACCTGAAACACGAAGGGTAAAGAGAAGACTAAACATCTGGATTTAAATGGCAGCTGGTCTTAAATTCCCAAGATTTTCAGACAAAATGTGACAGACCCTCTACTGAACAAAATAAAAAAAAAAAAAATCATAGAGCAGCATGCGGTTGAAAGTGCACACACATACACACATTTAAAAGACCAGATACACACCATGCATTCAAACCCCAAACATACACACAAACACACGATTTGGCAAAATACTCCTCGGTAGTTTGAACTAGTCTCTCCATCCAAGTCGGCTCCTCCTCAATGGCAGCTTCCACTCACAGCTTTTTGCATTCCCTGTTCAAAAATTAGACTTGAGTAGAATAGGAGGGATGCAAAATGGCTGCCGCTGAGATGACAGCTGCAGCATCACGTGAAAGCGAAGGATTGATATTAGCTTGTTACATCTGTCCCCCTTCCCCTCCTCCTATTCTGCAGTCTGTTGCTGATGAAAGTAAGGCAGGAAGTATTTCATTTAATTATCTCACTATTTTTCCTCTGAGCTGCCGGCAGACGCTGCACACTGCTGCCCCTCTCCTCTGATCTCACACTCGAGAGCAGCAGAGACAAAGGCAGCCCCGATGACTCAACGCTATGCCTTGAAATGACACTCCGATCACACACTTGCGCCTCACAAACACAAAGAAAAATCCACACTTCTGTTGAAAAGACTATTCCTTGTCCTTCAACACGATCCCTACTTATCATCACCCCTCTCCTTTTCTTCAAACACGTCCTCGCTCCTCTCGCAGGTTCTCAAAGCGCTGGTCGCAGGCCAGGAGTTAAAAACAGAGCAAGAAAGCACACCCTCAGTCCCTGCTTAGGCCATGTAGATGAAGGTGTTGATGTCTGCCTCGTCCCTCTTTATGTACTTGTGTTCGATGAGCCACTCGATCTGTTCCTTAATCATTTTCTTCTGCGGCAGAAACATATTCTTCAGGATCTCCACCAGCTCCGTCTGCAGCTGGGCGTTGCTGATCCTCTTCCTCATCTTCATGATTTGGATGATGGCCTCCTGAGTGGGAAAAAGAGCAAATGTTACACCTTTACAAGCTGCACTTAAACTAAGAAAAAGCTGGAAGAGACGAAATGATGTGAAGCGGATAATCTGACATCTTCTAATTTTGATTGCTGTGCCACAGAAAGAGTTCGAGAGAATAGAATACAAAAACAGAACAGAGAGGCCTGGGCAGACGAATTGGGCGTTACAGTGTCAGAGAAACTGTGGGAGGAAAACCTGGCCAATATTCAGAGCTGTTCTATCAATTCCAGATGCAGATGAATTCAATATAAAGTCTTACACACACTGCACTACTCTAAAACTTTAAGATTTTTGAATCTGAATGTGTGATGTGTGTGAATGTGTGACAGATGTGGCACTGCTTAAGGATCACTATCACACTTATTCTGGCACCATCCATTACTAAGTAATTTCTTGTGTAACATATTTAATTGGCTTTCCAAACAATATGGAACTAACATTCAGCCAGATTGTGTCATAGCACCATATGGTTGTTCTGATAGCAGGAGGACCTTTCCATCAACAGCAGGCTTTTAAAGCAGGCATGGCTGCAACTAAAAACATTATATTATCAAACTGGAAATGTCCATCGCCTCCATGTTTCAAGAGGTGGCTCAACAAGATGCTTTCTGTTGCTAAGATGGAGGATTAGATGGAAGGCACAAGAGTTTTTCCAGAAGGTGTGGAAGCCATTTTTGACAATGCTCTATGAGACACTCTATGAGCTTTGCTGCTATGTTGTATCTCTACTCTGTGTAAGCTCTGTCTTGTTGTGTATACTGTATGGATGTTCGGTCAACTGTCCATTTCGTTTTGTCTTTTTTTTGTTTGTTTGTTTGTTTTCTTTTTTTGTTCTGTTTTGCACCCTAGTTTTGTTTTTTTGTGATTCTCCTGGCGGACGGTCACAGTCTCCTATCGTGATTGCTTGCTCTTGGGAGTTCTGCTGAAGAATCCATTCTCTCTTGTCATTTTGTAGTATTGTGCGTCTATTGTGTTTAGTGTATGTGTGATTGTTCTAATGTAAGAAAATCATAAATAAAATAATCAACAACAAAAAAAAGAAAAAAGACCAAATCCACAATCTTTAACTTTAGCAGCAAAGATACAAGTGGTCGAAGACACAGTAGTGTGATGGGGGGATAAAAAGTAAAAAAAAAAATCAATTCAACATGAAAAGCAAAATTTAACTTGAGACATGAGCTACAAGTTGTTCTCTCCCTCTCATGTCTAGTTAAAATCCATTACATTTTGTATTTTCATACCTGAGTTCTGAGTATTCTGAGCTGAACAATTCCTTCGTTCTCCTCCTCTCTCATTCGCTCTGTGGTCAACTGTAGCCGACCAATTAGATTGATCTTTCCCCGCTTCTGCACTTTGGAATTTTTGCTGAGAAAATAACAGACACGAAGACACAGATGATCAATATCCATAATATCATAGGTTTAACAATCATTTCTAATGGGATGTGTTTACAACACACATAGTTGTGGTGTGGAGCAGACCTGAAAGTGCTTGTTAACTTATTTGGGAGTAAGAAGATACATATTTAGTACATATTTACAATTTTAAATTTAATTACGCCGCATTAAATATTAGGGGATTTAATTAATAATGACACCATTTGCATTCTCATCCCTGAATAAAATCATGGGTCAATGGGAACTTAAAACCACCACATTTTTGGGAACAAATAGTCATTTGCAATGTATTAAAAAAAAAAAAACAATGAGAGAGGAAGTATATAATATTTTTCTTATTTGTACAAACACCAAACATACATGAGGGAGAACTCCTGGTTGACGTAGAAGAGTGTGCTGTCTGTGAAGTCTTTGGGTGAGTTAACTGGAGGGTCGTAAGACAACACCTGTCTCTTCAGCTTGGGGAAGGCAACCAGAGACTGCAAAGAGAGACAGAGAACAGATGCTAACAACCATGTGTGCAGTCAGCTGGTGTTACGATAATCCAAAAATCACCATTCACATTGTCTCGGACTCTGTTGAACATATTCTGATAGTAATGTTGTTTAATTACCACTGTTTTCAAAATTGTGTTACTATGAGAAGAAATTATGCACAAAAATAATACAACATAACACACTCCTGTTGTTGTTTTTGTAGACAAGGTTTTGATCCTGTTTTTTCTGGTTAGAAATGTCAGTGAGCGCAGATATAGATGTAGATTAATGACATGGATATTTGATGGCTGGCTGTGCGGCTGGTAAAGAATGTGTTTAACCTCAGTAAATGTTGTAATCCTGTGTACTTGTGATGTGATGATGGATTGAAAGTAAAATGTTTCCTTGGACTGACCCAGAGTGTGCGGCGTAGCTCTGCGTCAGGCAGCTCTGTTGCCAGCTTGAGGTTCTCAAAGCTGATTCTCTCTCTGGGTCTCTGGTTCCAGGCGAACAACACGGCGAGCTGGAAGGTTGTCACCTCCAGGTCGTACTGACCCACCTCATTCTTAAAGGTGATCTGAGCAGAGGGAGGAGAAACAGAGGAGCCAGCGACAGGACACAGAAAAAGTGAGAAGGGCAGAGTGTTTGTTTACAAGAATGACGGTAACACAGTCAGTTTGGTTCGGTAGCATGACAACCGCTGAAAAGAATACATCAGAGAAAATACTCTAAAATACTCCTCCCATTCTCTTTCCTCATTTTATGAAGTTCAGCCTCTCTGTAACACTGTCAGTACACTTCATCAGAACAGCTTTAGGATGGTTGGACAGCTTTGGAAAGAATTGGAAAGGAGCAGGTCCCTGTTTTGGTATATCTTGTACATGTATTTGCGCCCTTGTGTGCATGATACAGTTGGTACCGTTGGAGCCAACAAACATAAGGAAGAAGAAGACTGCTACCAAGCAAACATCTAAACAATGTAAATGATGATGATTTCTATTCGACACTTCAATTCTTTTTACACCAAAATTAGTGCGTATAAAAGCCTTTCTATTCGGACTGAGAGAACAGACACAGAACTCTAGGGAGCAACATCATCACATGCACTAACAGAGCGCACGCACACACACGCACACACACACACACACACACACACACACACACACACACACACACACACACAGATAAGTGTCTGAGCCTTTGTGTGAGACGCTAAGTGATTGTTAGTGATTGTGTGCTTTTAAAACAAAAAGCTGTAGCCACAGTGTTTCTGGTGCTGGACAGGTGACAGTTGTGTTTACAGTGTCTGTGCTCTGAAAGACGTCATAGCAGGAAAAGGAAAATTAGCGGGTTCGCCCAGGTGTTGTTTTTACATCACTGCTGATCGGAGCCAGAGCTGATAAACACCTGCAACTACTGCAGAGTCATTTGACCCAGGTGTGAATGCTGATTGTTCCCTTTCACACTGCAGACAAAAGCCTGATGCATTTGATGACATTGCTCCCTGCAGTTGTGTGTCCTCTCAATCTGAACAGAAAGGCAAACTCAGTGTGAAGGGAGTCAATCGCCTGTTTACGCATACACAGTAATCCTGGTGTGAAAGGGGCTTTAAATTGTAAATATTTGGCATTTTTAAGTTATTATCTATAAGATTTTTATTATTTCAGACACCATTTTTGATAAAGTGTATGTCCTGCATTTTTCTGCAATAGTCATTCAATGTATTTACATTCAGTAAGTACCTATCTCTGTCGTAGGTTTCATTGTTACTAGGAAAGTCAGCCATACCTGCATGAGATTCAACTACCATCACATACACAAGGGTTTCATTCAAATGATGTATGCATGTACTTCACTATTACTAATAACTTTAACTGTATCTCACTGACAGATGCCTTCCTGTTTCCTGATCATTCTCTACAGTCATGTCAGAGCTGCATAAGTTAATGCTAATGCACACCAAACATTTCCTACTGCTGCTGCATCACATGAAAAGCATTCAACATACAAGCCTTTCCTTTACTGTGAAGCAGTCCCAGGAGATAGGCTGCGTTTGTCATCTATAAAACTGTCTGCAAATTTTAGTTGACAAAACCATTTTTAACTTTTGCATGGGAAGAATGAAATAAGTAGAAACGGCCACAGTGAGCCGTTAGATAAAGAGCTGCAGGTGACAGGCTGCACACCTCCATCTCATTATCAAGGTCAATAAAAAATAGAGGAGAGAGGGAAAAGTGGAGGGCAGGATGAATACGAGGAAGATAAAGTTGAGGGAGAAGAGAGCGAGGAGAGGCTGCAGGAACAAAAGATACTTTTATCTCAGTAATTTCCAAAACCAATTTCATTTTCCAGGAGTGTAAAAAATGACATTTTATCTCTGTGAGGTTCTGACTGTTGGTTCTTCATGGCAGCAGGAACCCTGCACCATCTACTATCTACGAATCTACTCACAATGCCGTTAGACATGAGGTGATGCCAGTGGAGTTTGCGACCACTGTGATTCCTTTTGTAAAAGTCTTCCACCTCAGGGATCAGGTCCTCCAACTCCGTGGGCAGCGAGACAAACACCTTCTCACTGCTGCGTGACCAAGCTCCGGCATTCAGGATCTTAATGTTCACGCTGTCCGCTACGGGAAAAAAGAAAAGAGTGCGGCTTTAAAATATATTCTTCCATCCAGAGAATCATTTGTGTTTGGGCAGCAAAATAACCCAAATATTAGAGACATTTAATCTCTGCAATAATGTGTGCACTTTAACTGATGTGTTAAACTGATGAAAAAAGAGACAGAGAGAGAAGGAAAGGAGAGAAAAAAAGTTCATAAATGGGCTGCATATATATTTATGTATATACATATCACTTTTATCCAAAGTGCTTTACAATTTGGCTTCGTTCTCATTCACACACACACTTTCACAACAGTGGCAGTGAGCTACCATGCAAGACACTGGCCGGGAATGATGGAAGCAAAAACTGATGGAAAGGAAAACATAACTACAAAGTGGTAATTTTGTAATTTTCAACAGATTTGTGTCAAAGTGGTTCACACTGTTTTATCTAAAGTGATTCTGTTTCTAAGAAACTAAATGTCAGCTTGTGTGTGTGTGTGTGTGTGTGTGTGTGTACCTGGCAGTGCCAGCTTGTTGTGTTTGTGCATCTCTTTGAAGACCTGATTGAGGTCCTCTGACACCTTGATGTCCTGAAACATCCTGGCCAGCTTGTTCACATAATCAGCAGGCATTCCTACTTCCTAAACAAACACACACACACACACACACACACACACACACACACACACACACACACACACACACACACACACACACACACACACACACACACAGGACAACAAAGCAGAGGAGAGATTAATTCACAGTATAGGTATAGGTTATAAACCCCGCTCCTCCATGTTAGTGTCAGATGATCATGGTCATTTTAGGTAGTTCTTATGAGGCTGATGTTTGTTCAAGAGTTCATTTTTCTGATTTCTGTTTGGTTTTAATGAATTATTTTATTGTATAAAACGTGTGTGTGTACGAGTGTAACATCATGATATGACAGCTGTCATGATTCACTCGAGTGGGACCTAGACGCCACGGCTCCACCCCCTGATCACTAATGCGCATCCTCTGGCTCCAAATGATGCCACCCCTGCAAGATATCCATATCTGGGATATTTTGACTACAATTTTGGACAGCGGGAGGAAGTGGAGACGCATTGTCCATCTTTACATACAGTCAGTGGAGCAAAGACACAAACCAGGCCAGTGGAGAAACAGCATGAGATAGATTCAGCTAAAGTTCCTGTACAACAGCTTTTTTGAAGACAAAATCCAACACTGATGCATTTTTTTCAAGTTTGTTTTGTTGTTAAATAGAAAAACTTTTGTTGGTTTTATAGAAAGATGTGCTTATATTCCCCAAAGATACGTATGATGATGGTACTGGCAATGAGTATGTGGTATATGTGGAACAGCTCTTGAACTATGAATTTATTCTCTGTCCAAGTGTCTGACAACAGATTTAAGAAAAGTGTAACTCACTCTCAGCCACTCAACCATGTTCTCTTCAATCTCACTGTCTGCTGAAATGTCCAGAATCAGGCGGCGGGTCAGGTGAGCTTTGTGGTAACGCATGAACACATCTTTATTCTGGACATACTTCAACACCAAGAGCTGCAAGCAGACACCATAAAAGAAGAGATCAGTGTGAGAACAGAGGACAAAAGGGAAGGTAAAAGGCAACGCTTAATAATAATAATAATAATAATAATAATAATAATAATAATAATAGCCCTGTTTAATTAAAGCCAGGCTGACAAGACAGAGACTCACCACTTCTTTGAGTTTTAGCTCAATTTCCTCTGAGGTGAGTTTCTTGCTGAGAGGAGTTTTCCTTAGCAGCATATCACAGTAGTTTGCCAGCAGCTCTGGACACTTTGACTCCGGCTGAGTCTTCATACCCACACTTGTTGAATGGGGAGACACGCACACATACACACACACACACACACACACACACACACACACACACACACACACACACGTTTACATGCAGATCATAACAATTATTGATAGTTATATAATTATATAATTATATAATTCACTCTGGACAATAAATGATCTTTATTGTAACTAAGTCATCTACAATGATAAAACTCACCCTTTCTGTTTCATAGGCAGCTCCAGTTTGAAGATTGTGGCATCATTGACAACAGCTTTGTAAGCCTGGAAACAGACAACATGTAAACCATCACCACCACTGTCATAACAGAGGAGAGTGCTAGCTTAACAGTCGAGATGCACAAGTGAGAGGCTGCTACTTTGTCTCTGCAGAGTTGAGCTGTACTGTTCATTCTTAATGAATGCACAAAAGAAAAGCAGGAATTCAAAGCAAGGACAGAACAGCTGGAATGAACTTAAATCCCTTTAGAACATAGGAGATACAAAATATTTGACCTTTTTTCATGTAGCTGGGTTTCAAATCTTTTAGGTGTGATTCTTCAGATCATGTTGCTTAATTGTGTGAAGCTTTGGAAGTCAGAGAACACAGACCTTATCTCTTGCTGTGAGGAAGCGAGGGTCGTCCTGGAAGGCGTCCTTCACCAGCTTACTGAAGCGGTTAAACAAAGTCAACAGTTGTTCCACGTATTTCTCAGAGTCCTAGACACACACACACACACACACACACACACACACACACACACACACACACACACACACACACACACACACACACACACACACACACACACACACACACACACACACACACACACACACACACACACACACACACACACACACACACACACACACACACACAGACACATTAAAACTATTGTACATGTTGTGAAAGTTGCCATTCAATATTAACTGTTAACTCAATACTGATGTCACACACTAAATCTAGGGTTCCTGCTCTAAAAACATCTACTGTACAAAAGGTGTTTCAACTAAGGTAAACTGAGTTCTGGGATCACTTTTTAAAGATATTGTCACATTTTAACCTCCGATCATTCTTTTGGCACCAAGCAAGTCAAATGTTAGAATTCTGATTATAAACAACTATAAAGGCATTATCTGGTCTTGTTTGTAATGGCATTATTATTTAAAAAAAAAAAAAACTGAACACTCATAGTGCTGGCATCCATGAGGCCGGTATTCATGAATGAATTAATCAAATTAAAAGGATGGGTTTAATCATGACCACGTGTAAACTGAACATGAGATTGAGGAGATGTGTAATAAGTGTGTGTTTGTGCACATACAGTAGTGATAGTCTCGGCAGCAGCCACCATGTCTGCTAGTCCAGCACTGATGATATGTTCTTCCAGGTCTTTCAGCATCGGCTCGATCCCGTTTGGAACCTTGTCCATCAGTGAAAACATCAGGTGCAGCTCTGCTCCAGGGAGAAGACAACACACAGGACAGGAAGAGGATTGGCTAAAACCCAAATGTCATGCACCTCCAGTTACAGGTGAGTAACTGAAGTCCAGCAGGTAGAGGACTGTCTAAATCCACAATTGATCAAGCCTCAAGCTGAGTTTCTGCAAACTTCCATAGAGGTTCCACCAGACTCATGATGATTTGACCACAGCGCAGCGTTACTCACTGTCTGTCTCGTTGCGTTTGATCATCCCTGGACATTCGGCTAAGATGGTCTCTTTGAACGACGTCACCAGAGCATTCACACAACATTCCATAAGCTGCGAAGACACACAATAAAACAAAGGCTCACTGTGAGAGAAACTAATTTAAAGCTTAATAAATTTATTTTTGGACCAACTGTGGTCAAAAGTTAGACTTAATTTAGTAAATGTCAGGCTCTTTAACGCTGTTCAACCTTGTACTGAACATAATGTGACAAGATGACCTGAAAATGCTGAGAAATAAATAATAATTATTATTAGTTATTATTAATTATTAGAAATAAATAAATTAGTAGTATCAATACTTCAGATCCTGTCAAAGACACTTACTGCTTGAACAGAGTTACATTCACGACGTGTCTCTAGATATCTAAGTGCTCTCTTCTCCTCTTCTCTCAGCTTAGCGTCTGCCTGCAGGGAAACACACATCAACACAAAACACAGATACTAAGAATCAAGGTTACACAAACACTGAATAAACCAACAATTAAATCTCTCTCATGCACACACACGGCCAAGGTAGTAACTTTGGGTATTACTGTCCAAAAAGTTCAGCTATAACAGGGTGAAAGTCACGTTTGTCATTTGGAATATTTTGGTGCATCAGAATAATGGCGTGTAAAAGTGTTGTAAAACATTTGAAAACTATAACAGGTATAAAAAACATTATGTTCTGCAAAAACACAAAATATGCCACTTTGCATGTTTCCATTAACTATTCACCCAGCTGTGAATATAATCAGTTAACACTACAAGTTACATCAAAATGCTGGCTTACGGAGAGTATTTGTTCTTTTCCACACTGAAAAGTAACCATATCCTTCATGCCAACACTTCTACTTGCAATACTCAATATTAATGTGGCATACATATTTCATGTAGTTCTGGACGCCGTTCTGTTGCAGGTAGGACGGTGCCTGTGTTCTGTAAAACCTCTCTGTGGAGTCCAGGTAGGCTTTCTCAAAGTTATCCCTGTATATTTGCAGCTTGTCCTCTGGGTTGGAACACAGGTTCACTAGTGTGAGAGAAGGGCAGAGAGCGGAACAAAAAGTGGTAATTAACTAGTGCTTTTTCTTAATGAGTGCATTCAGTAACAACATCCCATCCTATATATTCACAGTAGACGTAAGGGTTTATTTAAATGGACAGATTTGAAATCACTATCGTATCTCTACTTCTGCCCATATCAATTGGTTCTGCAGAATAATGTCCATCTCTGTGTTTCTGTGCCCGGGCCATGTGTTTCATTTCTGTCCGTCTTACCGTACGACTCTCGTACTCCTATAACCAGCTGGGAGTCGAAGGCCTCCCCCAGCCTCTCAGCATGTACCAGCTTCATGGCACTGTCCTGCAGGCGACTCTTAATGTTGGAGAAGATCGACTCGTTCCACGTGTCCAGCATCAGCTGCAAAAATAAAGTGTTAAATAGTTAGTTATATAGTTAAATAGTTACCCTCCATTTCCTGCCATCCAAGAATAGTCACGTTTACTTTATTTATGAAGTGCTTTTAATGAAACTTCTTCCATCTGCCTGTTGACTCATTCTCTCTCCCACAACTTCCTCCTCCACAGCACTTTACCTGGAATCATTTTTCTGAGCGAGATTCTTCGCAAGGATCAAATATCACATGATTAATACTTTCATACTATTCTCTTACAGGAGGAGTTTTTGACTAACTGACTCTTGGTTACTCACTGCAGCCCACTTGTAACACTGATCATTTAGGAATATGTTTTCCTCCCTCTGAGCCACTTCTCACATCCTCTCCTTTATTTCCTTTTCCTTTCTTCTTAATGTTGCATATGATTTCATGTCATCCCGACTTGATGCTTTCTTTTTCTTTTTTATTCATCTATTCCCATCCTGCTCCTCTCAACTATTAAGCAAAATGTCACCGTCGTCCACACTGACGTTCTACCTGCCCCTGTTGTTCTCCGTATCCACCTCTCCATCTTGCTGCTTCCTCTTCTGTCATCTCATCATCTCATTCCTCCTCCTTTTATTTTTGTGCTTGTTGTCGAATGAGATCTTGACCCCTCAAACTGGGGTTTTCCCACCCCACCCCCTCACCTTACGTACGATGCTGTCCTCCATGTTTGTTTTCTTGTTGCTGCCCTGTTTGCCCATCAGTGTGATCTCAAGCTGACAGAATGGTTTGGGCAGGATGTCGCACTGGGTGAAGAACTTCCTCCACTCTACAATGTAAGCTTTTAGCAGTGCCGTGTCGTCCTGGTGGCTCAGCACCCGCTGCCATGGCAACATATGCAAGCAAAAGTTAGAGGTGATACAGGTCAACTAATAAAAACTTATGAAGCACCCTGATCCTTTGTTCCCTGTAACAATTATCCTACTTCTTTATCACTTTCCAGAGGAGATGTGGTAATGAAAGGCAGCATCTACACAAGGGACCATTTAAACAGTAACTTGAACGGGGACAAAACATTTATTCAAACAGCTCCTCTCAGAAATCAAGCTTTGTTGCAGCATGGTGTAGCTCACAGTTGTCAGGCCACGTCATCACCTTTCATACACAATGTCAGTTCAAGGTGTTTCATATCAGCATAAAGCAACTTGATAAAATCATTTTAAAACATTGTTGTTGTGACTTTATGGCATAAAAGTGACCAGGGTGCTTATACAGACATGAGACCAACATGTTAAACTGCCATCATATTAACATAAAGGTGTGCATGTCTAAAAAGGGATTACTAAACAAACACACAAATATGAACAAAAGAACATCAAATTAAACCACCTAAACGCATAACTTACAGCCTGTGCTTGTTTGATGAAGTCTAGGATGTCCTCTTTGAGGGCTTGGTGGATTTTGGCTGGTCCTTTATCATCCCATAGACACACAGCATGGACATCTCTGGCAGAAAGAAGGAAATGGTACCTCACTGAAGTTCATTTAAGTTAATTATTAATGTCTAAAACAGCATATCTTATATTCATTCAACTTTACAGTACATGTGACTTTCACTAAGGTGATGGTGAAGCCATTCATGCAGAATGCTGCCACTGAAAACAGCAAGCTTTAAGCGGGTCCTGGTACTTCCTGATATAATTTTAAATAAGCTTATGTTGCCATGCAACAAATACAATTCAGTACTTTCTCTGATATCTCTTGGAAACAAAACTTAATTCAAGCAAAGTCTCAGGAGGTTTAAAATAGTTTCAAAACATCAATGTCACATTCTTATGGATATTCAAGGCACTGACGGGAACAGCATGTGATTAAAAGCAGGAAGAAAAGCAACGTCAGTGTCAGGACAAGGTTTTAATTTCAACCCGACATTGTGGTCACTGAGAAAATACTGCAAACACTGTCAGACTGAGCTGTTCCCTTGTGTAACTTAGCTTGTGGAATAACACACTAGCACTGCCAGCTGCTGCCTAGCAGAGACTGCAGAGCATACCGAACTGAATCCTGCCATAACCTTTCATTTTCACTGGTTTTGTCCCACCATGTGTGGCTCCTCCAAACTCTGCACCTCAATTTCTGGGACACTCTCATGGACTTTTTCTCTCAAATTGAGACGCTGTGCTGCAAGTTTCAAATCCTCTCATATTATATAGTTACTATCCCTTCAAATGTGACCCGTATTTCATGGGCTCTTTGGGAGAAGATGATAAATTGTAATAAAGCTCCCCATGTTCCTGTTCCCCAAAGTCATCCTTCTTCTTTTTCAAGACCAAAATCACAAACTTCCTCTCCTTGACCATTTTTCCTGTCCCCATAATCCCTTTTGACATTTAAGGATCAGATAAATCAAATCAGTTGTATTTATACAGCCCAGTATCACAAGCCACAATTTTGCCTCAAAGGGCTTTAAAATCAGCAGAGCATATGACACCGTCTATATTCTTAGACCCTCTATTCAGATGAGAGAATGCAACCCTTCAAAAAAAACTAACTCTACTAAAACTAACTTCTAAAACAATTTAAAAACAATTGGACAGCTTGAAGGTTGTTGTAACTGTTGTATAGCAACAACAATAATACCATAATCCTCTTCACACCTGGTTAACTCAGAAAAAGCACCTTACAATAACAGCTAAATAAAAAAGGCACCATCATTGTAATTTGTAGTTTTTGCCTTCAAATCAAATCAAATCCAATCCAAACCACAGCACAACATCCTATTTCGTAGGCAAACACATCACACATGGAAGTAAATGACTATCCTTAAAGTCCATAAATTACCTCATCATGATGTGGAAGTTAAGCTATGGAAACATTTTCATCAGGCATACCTACAAATACATGCAGGGATTATGTAAAGTACAACACATGTTGGTAAAAACTAAACCCATCTATTGCATGTGTATGCTGCTGAAATGCACCTAAACAGTCTGCTGTGATTTGTGAGTGGACAGCTGTGCCATTCTATGTTCAAAGTAAGGCATCTGTATTCAGGATCTGCTGCTACATTGGACCACTGTCTTAAATAAAGCAGAGAAGGGACAGAGCAGAGAGTATCTCTTACGAGAACAAGTCGAACCACTGTTGCTTGGTGACGGCCTCCTGTCTGAGCAGCTTGAGAACGATGGGTCGCATCAAATCCCACTTGTCCTCAAACTGCAGGGACCCCTTGTTCTGGAGGAGAGATATGGGATGGGTGGATCAAGAGGAAGAGAAGGAAGGATAAAAACAGCAATGAGAGGGAAAGTGTTGGGAGAGAGAAAGTGAGAGAAGACAGACAGAGAGTTAAGAATGGAGATAGACCAAAGGCTGGGATAAAATGGGATAATTAGATTTTCAAATGTCACTGCCATAGAATAGCTTTTTATAGCTTTAAAGAATTCTATCTCAGCTAAAGCAAGTTTTTAATTACGTAATGCACCTCACATGACATTTATTATGTATCTTGTAGATGTACTCTATGTCAAAATCTGGTGTTAAGACAAAATGGTTTTGAGTGGTTTTAGTTCATATTTGTGGCTACTTTGTTGTAGCCATTGTTCTGTCCATACATTAGCTATACCACAGGCGAGTCACGGAGCTGAAGCCAGTTGACAAAGACAAACAACAATTCACACCCAGAGTTGCCAATTAACCTAAGCTGCGTAACTATGGATTGTGGGAGGAAGCCAGAGCAACCGGAGAAAACCCAAGTAGGCACAGGAAGAATCTCCACACAGAAAGGCTGGCAAGTTTGAACCCAGAACCATCTTACTGTGAGGCATCAGTGCTAACCACCACACCACCATGTCAAGTTATTAACACAAAAAAAACTATGGTTTGGTATGGTCGAAATATTCCATCATAAAAGTACTGTAAGACTGCAACCAATCATTATTTTAATTACCAATACATCTGACCGTTACTTACGTTAATCTATTGATTGGTCAGTTTGTAAAATGTATGAACACAGTCAACAGTTTGCTGTTATAGGAAGCTATGGAGCAAATATTCACATTTGAGAAGCTGGTATCAGTGATTTTTTTTGCATTTTCTCTTCAAAAAAAGAATTATACAATAAAACCATTATCAACATTTTTCCCCAGTTAATTTTCTCTCAAACTACTAATCAATTGACCAACTAATCATTCCACCTCTTGAGTTCTGGTTAGTTTCTGGGTGCCAGGGAAAACAGTGAAACTACCATGTACAGTGGGAGTCAGAAGGGGCCCTATAACACATTTCTTGGCCCTAGGCTTCTAAGGTTAATCTAAACATGCTTGGCATCTTACTGTGTACATTTAGAGAATTATGGTCCACACAACACTGGTTTGTAATAATGGAGGTGAAGCATCGGTGCGATTGAATTGGATCAATGACCGATTATTGAATTCGGTATCTAGTTCAACAAAATAAAATAACACATCTGCTACTATCTTATGATGCTTGACCTGAGATCCATCAGCTGGACAGATCCATCTCCATAGTGTCCATACTGCCCACATGAAGGCTTGTTTTGTCTATTAATGCTAGTGTCAAAAGAATCACACACACAAAAAGGTCCCATCACATGAACACTCCTCTCAGTGCAGCAGTATTTGCACCTCTGCTGCTGTTGTGTGCAGGTATCACCTTTTAGCTCGGAGAATTCACATCATGCACATTTGTTATTAACCATTAAAAACTGCCTTGTATTTAAACATACCACTTCTTGTGGTGCCCCTAATATTTACCCTGACATTAGCCGAAGCTCAGTGAAGTACCGGAGTGTCAGGAGGGGGGCGGGCCGCCCGTGAAGCCACCTCTCCTCTCACCTGTGATGCTACCTGACCACTTTGGACACAGAGAACTTATGAACAAGTGAAGCTTCCCGGGGCCTGGTGGACACGGGCTGTGTATTTATCACTTCGAGGAGAGGTTAGCAGGTTTGCAACAGTTCGCCTAATAAAGGGAGCTTTGCCGGTGTGTTGCTGACGGGTGAAAGGGTGTCCGGTGTCAGAATAAATGCGCCCTTTGAACCGGGTCTCCGGTGTAAGATTTAGGACTTGAGATGGTGCTTGTTCGGCTGCTTGTTCGGCTGCGGTTCACCGCGGCCGAGGTGGCTGACTGGGGTAACGGCTGTGGTCGGAGTCGGGTTCAGAAGGGGCCGGGTTCGGTTTGAAGACCGGTTGTGGTCAGGGTGGGGGGATAAACCGTTGGGGAAACGGACACCGGAGTTCAACAACGACAGCAGTGACAAGTGTGACTTCAGACGCACCTATTGTGTTTTATTTCATATATTTACACTATGAGACCGTGTAGATGCATGTGATAGCAGCAAATATATAAATATCCACTAACAGTGAAAATATATGAAAGCGAAGAGTTTAAATCTGCACATAAAGATGAGAAATATGAAATATTCAAGTGCTTCTTACCTTTAACAAATTAGACGTCGCCATGTTTCTTCAACTTATCACCTCGCAGAATCTCGCGAGACAGGTACTACAGCTGGTACGGGATTGGATAATAACAACCTGCACTGACATTTGAGTCAGTGCGTTTACCACTCTGTAACAGTGCTCTCTTACAAGTAAAAGCCCTCCATTGATGAATGTAAGTAACAGTATGTAAGGATAATCGGGAGAATGTACTTGAAATTATAAAAGTAAACTTAATCAATGCAGAAGAATGACTCTTTTCACCGTTATGGGTTGCATTCATAGACTGTGGTTACATTAACACCGCATTAATATGAAAGTATATTGTTTGAAGTGGGGGTGATTTTTAACCATTTTGTATTGGACTGCAATTAATGATTATTTTCATTTTGAATTAATCTCCTTATTTTCTCATTCAAACATTGAATTTTAATTTTAAAATTCTGAAAATAGTGAGAATGTCGTCAGAGTTACCCATGCCGATTTGAAGTTTGAAATTTTGAAGTTTGGATTATTGGTTGCACAAAAAAAGTGCAACCAATAATATAATTAAAATGATTAAAGTAAATGCAACAAATCCTCAGATCCTAGAAGCTGGTGACATGAAATGTATGTTATTTTTTTAATGAAAAAATATTATTAAAATAGTTTATCTCTATTAATTGTTTTGTCAGTGTTTCAGATCAAGGCTGCTCATATGTGCATAGTGATTCAAGTAGTTAAATTACCTCCTCTGTTTTCCTCTCCTCTCTGAGCTCCAGTGCGAATGAGTCTGTCGGGCCCTAGGATAATATTGGCAGGGGGCCCCTGAAAATCAATGTTGCAAATATTCTAATCTCGTTCTATGATATGTTTCTTTACTGAGCCTCAAAATGTGATTTTCGTTTGAGAAAATGTAAACCTTGTTATGATAATCAATTATCAATTAGTTGTTTCCACCTGTTGGATAGATGTAATTTTGGCCTCAGACAAATTCATTTTTTACTATTTTCTTACATTTTCATCAAGAGAATAGTTAAGCTCTGTTAATTAAAAAAGACTAATAATTGTTAGATTCATCTATAATAAAATAATTCTCAGTTGCACATCTACAAAAATCATATGATTGTTTGAAACCAGTCTGAGGCCAAAATAAAGCTGTAGATAGTTTTTAAAAATTTAAGTCAAAATAAAATGAGGTTTAGTAACTGGCAGCATGAATTACACAGAAAAATCCTTCGTTTATTAGTGTTTAAATCTAAGGTGCAGTGCAGAGAGTTGGACAGATGAGGGCAGCACATACCATTTAATCCAACATGTGTGACTATAGACTGTGTGACAGAGTGGAACTGCAGCTGTACTGAATATAAAGTGTGGATATATTTGTTGATATTAGATATAAGTACTTGGCATCATAAGTAGGCCTTCATGAAAACTATATTACAAGAGCAAGTAAACATATTTTTCACGAGATAGAAGATTGACATAAAACAGCTGCTCTAGTTATTGCTTGATGTGTTATGATCTGCACCTTTTATTTCCTCTCAAACTGCAAATTTTCTAATGTTGTCCTATAAAAATGTTTCTTTACTGAGCTTCAAACTGTGATTTTAGTTTAGTTACATCATAACTTATTTGTTAGTTTACTGAACAGGAACAACACAGATGAAAATATGAATATATTATGAGTAACAGAACAGATGTAAACTGCAGCTTCTGCCTCTGGTTAGGCTTTTAATTTCAGGTTAAAGTTATATGTAACTTTTCCACATTAAAATGTCAAAAAATGACCAGACCTATGTTATATGTTTTTGTCTAGTTGTCTACTTACATTATCCCAAATGTTTCCAGTAATTCTTGCTTAAAGTAAGTCCAGTTGTCTTCATCTTCTCAGACACACTGTCGCCCGGTGGCCATGATGTGTTATTACAGCTCTGTCTAATTAACTGATAGTAATAATAATAATAATAATACAATAATAACCAATTAAGGAATCAATAAGCAAACAAAATAGAATTACATGAAACAAATAAAATAAAACAAGTAAATTTAATTTGAAAATATTAAAATATAAATTCTGAGTCATCTCTTCTGAAACTGCAGTGAAAGTTCACAATTATATCATAAGATCATTAATGAATGAAGGATATTTTGAAAGGGGTCAAAGTATTCAGATGCTTTACTTCATCCCCAGTGTAAAAATACTCCATGACCAGTGAAGGTCCTGTATTTATAATCCTGGTGAAGTAAAAGTCCAGAAGTCTTATCAGCCAAATGTGCAAAGTATCAAAAGTAAAATTATTGGTTCTATACTAAAATGTTCCCTGTGATTGATATATATTATTATGTATAACATTAATATTGATTCATCAATGTCTAAGTTATATTTTTACTGTTGTAGCTGCTCAAGTCAGTTTTACCTAATTTACATACAGTGTGGTAGTTCAGTCCAGTGGTTCCAGTCCGCGGTGTTGGGCCCCTCCAGAGAGTCTCCAGATAAATCTGAGGGGTCCTGAGATAGGAATGGAAGAGGAAATAAGAAAACACAAAGTTCTACTACACCAATTTATATTCCTTAACAAAAATACAATATTTCTCTTAAGTGTAAAGTTGCATCAAATGGAAATACTCAAGTAAAGTACCAGTACCTGAAAACTATGCTTGAGTTAATTTACTTTGTTTCCACCGTTGCCATTTCCATAAAAAAAAAACTATGATGAAGCACTTTCCCTCCAACATGAGTCGTTATCTCATCAGCAGGTAACAGAAGACGATGAAAACAAAAGGAAGCGCATAGATGACTTCTTTAATCTTTCATCATCAGTTCTTATCTATAAGTACTGCTGGCTGGTTTCAACACATTATGCGCACACACACACACACACACACACACACACACACACACATAAAGAGACAGAGAGGGAGATAGGTGAAAGAGTAATCTTTGCCCTCTCACTCAGTTAATCATTCAGCTGTAGCACCCTGAAGGTCAAGGTGTTAAAAACTTGTAACAGTTACAGCACAGAGAGGATTCCTCCATCACTGGTGAGACGACATGGCTCCTGAACAGTGCCAGGACACATCCACGGACATGAGCTACGAGAACCAGCGCACTGGACTCATGGCAAGGATCTGGAAATTTAACCCCAAGGAAGTTTTCACCTGGTGAGTGGACAGAGGAGATGAGAGGAGCGCAGGTCTCTGCACAGTCAGCAGTCTTATGTTACTGATATTGAAGGCACTATTTGTAAGGGGTTTATAGTCTGTAATTCATGGCTATATTGCTGGTTAATAAAGAATTTTCTAAGACTTAATAAATCAGTTATAAGCCATTGTCGAGAACAACTTTTGGGTTGCCAGGTTATGGAAAATCCTCCTTTTCAGCATGACATTTTGTCTTTTTAATTAACTGTTTAATTCATCAGTGAGACGTCTCCAATGGACTGTTTGGTGCTGCAAGACATCTGGACCAAAATGCATTTAAAATCTGATTATTAACATTAATAACTACAGAATTGATGGATTATTGCAGAACTCTATTAACATCTATAGGTGACTTTGCTGTTGACTTACTAACATGAATAACTGCAGACTTGGTAGCTCAGAGGGGTCTCTTTAATGAATTTAGGTGCCAGAAAAGTGTCATGCCAGAGAAGGATTTTCAACAACATGGCAACCCAAAAGTTGTTCTTATTGATGGCTCATTATTGATCCATAAAGAATTAGTAAACAATGTGTCATCTGTGAATAAATAAATATTGTACTTTTTACTCCACTACATTTATTTTTTAAAATTTTATTAATCTTTTTAATTTATAAAATTCCCGACCTTTTTGGCCTGTGACCACTTACAGTGTCGAGTTCAGGCCCCTTCTCGTGTTTTAAGCAGTTCTCCTGAAGAAAATTCCCCCTGCACTTATCTTTAAGACCCAAAGATACTAAATTATACAATATTTTATTTAGAAAAAAAGGAAAAGATCCACTTCAGTCCAAAACATTATTACAAACTTGATTCTTACCCAATTAATCACATCACATCCCCTTAAGTTTATCTTGTGTCTCTTTGGAGGGGGCGAACCCTTACGTTGGTAACCACTAAACAACAACATCTACACCTGCACCAGTTACAGCAGGAAAGTTATCCATCGATGATCAGGATTAACAATCTTAGTAATGTCATATATAATAGTATAACAGTCACATGAGGCTATTTTTCTGATGATGAGTACATTGAATGTTACTTATATATAGTATACTACTGCTTATAGTACTATTTTCACACTGTTACAAAATAAGATAGATTGTGTTTAAGAGGTTGTTGTTTTAGCTACCCAGCAAGCTGTTTCCCCTGTTTCCGGTCCATATGCTAAGCTAACATAACCAGGTGCTCGCTGTAGCTTCATAGCTTCATATGTACTGCACAGACATGAATTTTCCAAAATGTCAAACCTCTAAGATCAATAGTCACCACAGATATTTCCTGAAGAATATCTAAAGTGGACGATGTTGAAAAATAAATGTGCCTGGAAGCTTTTTGATAACCCTCTCTTCTCTCAGGCAGCTGGCCAAAACGTTGGCCATGGGTCAGGGCCTGGCTGGGCTCATCTGTGGGACGGCCATTGCCTCCCAGTACCTGGCCACAAACTTCCATGTGAACACACCCATGCTGCAGAGCTTCTTGAACTACACCCTGCTGTGTGTCACCTACACCACCATGCTGATCTGCAGAACAGGTACAGTAACCCCACAGTAACACACTGTAGGAGTAATTGTTGTTTAATGATAGCAGTAGGGTCGACTGGGGACGGTTGTAATCATTACATTTGTCTCAGTCACTCAGAGACTATTTGAACTAGACCAACCAAACTTTTACATATTAAACTGTCTGCTAATGACCCATACCATTTAAAGATCATTACATATGATGTCATTCACGATATTTATTTGAATTCAGATGTTCCAACTGATCCCAGCCCTGGGGACAGTTGCAACCCATTTAAAATACATAAAATTTCAATAATGAACCGTTTGCTTTTTGTCTCAATAAGCATAGTATTCTGACAATATGCATTATTTGACAATAAAATAGTATTATTTATTCATACAATAATTTTATAGTATTATTTATTTACTCAACAGTTGTTGAGTTTTGTGTAGAACATAGAACCTACCTCTAGTCAAAATAGGCATAATTTATTTATTTTATTGCTTATGGTGAACAGAACAGGCAAATATATTATGAGATCATGAGCAGCTGACAAAATAATTCACACAATAACTTGTTTGTATTCTCTTATGCATTAAAATGAGCAATTATTGGTGCTTGGTGCGCTATGGGACAAAAATAGCTGCATATTCTGTCTATTGGGAACTAAAACTGTTGAAACATAGCTACAGTTGTGCAGCAGCATATGTTGAATGTGTCTTCTGTCTTCCTGGTGGGGGGAGGGTCTAACTGAGAATGTTTGATATGAGTGTCATCACTCCAGCATGTTTCTGATTGGAGAAATAAGACTTGTTGTAACCGTCCCCAGCCTCCCCTAAATGGTTCTGTTTGATTATGAGTATTGTGTAATACATGTTATATGCTAAATTTCTGCCTTATATATATACATATATATATATATATATATATATATATATATATATATAAACTATAATGAGATATAAACAGGCCTCAGTAAGAGTTGGAGTTGACTGAGTGATTGAGCAGTATCAAACTGTCCTCAGGCTTGGTGTTGAAACAAACTAATGTCAATACTGAAGTTCAGGGGTGCTCCCCTTTAAAACGCAGGGGATGGCAATATTTTACAGATTCTGAAGAACCGATGGTGGAAGTACCTTCTGCTGGGGCTGGTGGATGTGGAAGCCAACTACGCCGTGGTTAAAGCATACCAGTACACCACCATCACCAGTGTACAGGTGAGACTCTGCAAAGGCTCTGTTTGCATTCGTGGACGTCAGGGAACGGGTTGACACACACGTGGTTAAAAGGTCTTAAAATGAAGTCATGAATTACAGCTTCCAGGTTCATGGCACAGAGGAGCGGCTGATCTTTGAGATTCTTTAGGTTGACAGAAACAGGATTGCACGGCTGAGTTTGGTGAAACTGAGGTTGCTGTCAAATAAAACACTGAGATGTCAACACTGCTGAGTGATACGGTGGGAGAACCAAGTTTCTTTAACAGCATCTGCACCACTTAAGAGGATCTCACTTTTTTTGTGGGTTTAATTGTAAAAAAAATAAATAACAGGCAGTTTAAAAGGGAGCGGTAGACCAGCAACTTTCTGTGAGGTAAAATTACTGTTTTTGTCAATGGAGTCTGGTGGCTTTGGACAGAACGTTATAATGGCTGTTTCTGGTTAAACAAGGCTCTTACTCTTTAACAAAAAGGTCTGTGTCTGTGATTTTATTGGACATAGTTTGACGCAGACTACTTCTCCGTTCGATTACATTGCAGCGGCTGTAAACCATTCTTGCTCAATAGTCGACACACACAAAAACATGGGAAAATAAGATCCGGGTTAAAAAGTCCTGGAGTTATCCTTTAACCTTGTTGGCACCTCACATTATTTATGCATAAAAAGTTGACCCAATTCGGTTCTGAAAATATATGATGACCACATCCTCTCCCCAATGTTTTTTCAGTGAATTTAGCTGCACTTTTCAGTAACATGAAAGAAAGGAAGATGCTTTGTAACTCTTTCTATAGCTGGAGAAAATAATACAGGGTCTTTTGTGGCATTGAATTGTTTTAATATTTGATTACAGCACACTATGAAAGTGCGCAAAACGCCAATCAGTAGATCAGATTCTACTTACATGATATGATATGATAAATGACATGCCCTGATCATTGTAGAGGTCCCCCAACATCTATATTTGTATACAGCCCCTCCAACATGATAAGGATTTACCATATACTAGCTTCACTAGGTCAAACCTGAGACATTTATCTGACATGAAAACACTTGATTCAAAGATAACTGAGAATTACAGGACTGGCACCTCTACTTGTTTTCTCTCTTATTTTTAGTCTGATGCCATCGGATTCTGACAAGCTGCAGCTCTTTGTGTTTACGTATGAATGTGTCTCTGGTTGTGTTCCTGTCTCCAGCTGCTCGACTGCTTTGTGGTCCCTGTCCTAATGCTCCTGTCCTGGTGGGTTTTGAAGACACGATACAGGCCGGTCCACTATGTAGCGGTCTGCATCTGTCTCCTCGGGGTGGGGGCCATGGTGGGGGCTGACCTGCTGGCTGGACGGGACCAGGGCTCCAGTAAGAACTTCCTCAAAAATGTTTACTCACTGAGCTAATTAATGTCCCGGGCTATAATGTGTTTAGGCAATAATCCTGTGATGAGTCAGCATTTATCAAGCTGTGACATTTAAAGTGACAGATTAAAGTAAAACTTCAGCCGTGTCCCTGCTCACAGACTTAAATGGGATAGTACCAACTTTGCACATTGAAGTACAGGGCCAGTTTTTTATCAGGCTTCATAGGATTACACTTACGAATGCTAAAAGTACCAAATTACTGTAAACTGTTAGGCAGTTTTAGCTGTGTGTGAGCAATAAGATATATTTATTGATTTTCTCCGACTGAAAGTCACTTTTAAAAGCTACTCTCAAGTCATCACGTCTGCTCAGAGAAGGAGTAGCCAATCAGAGATAAAGAGTGACCCTACATCTGCAATATGTGACACTCTTTCAAATAATATACTTTTATTTGTGTCAAATCTTGAAATCTGTGGTAATAATTAACATGGGAACTGAACAACAATCTAATTGACTGAAATAGAAACTAAAGAGGAAAATTGAAGTGCAGACAATGAAGTTGTTTAGACAGTAAATTGAAACAGTGTTAATTCATTCTTGCTGTCTGTTTGCAGCCTGATAAATGAGAGAGGTGTAACTTCATATCAAATGTCCAAATGCAGATAATAGACTAAAACGACTCATTTCAACTAATCTATTATTATTATTATTATTATTACTACTCCTGAAGCCTTCTGAAGCTTTCTGAGATTTAAGAGCATTTTTAACTTAAATAGTTTTTATTCTTAAGTTTGTGAGTAAAAGTGAAGGGTTTCACTTTTCTCATTCACTCACGTCAAAAATCTAACTTTTAGCAGTTTGATAAATTCAGGCCCAGACGTCGGGGAGCACCAGTGCTTATGTGAAACTATAGTATAAAGTTTTAAAGTGAAGTCTGCTTGAGCGTCAGTTGGGTCTGAAGAAACAAATCAAACAAATCTGTGGATGTAGGGTTACAAAGAAGTGAACTTACCAGATGTCCATAGCTTCTCATCTCTGCTGCAGGCTCCAGCTACTTTACAGCAGAACACACTCAAATCTCTGACCAATGTGTGGGCAGACGTGTTGCATTGTGGGTAACGAAGGCACCAGGTTTTAACAAAGGAGAAGAATGTGTGTAATAAAAAAGACGATACCTCTGTTTCTGCTGCATCATTTGATCCTTCTTCTTCCTAAATCAGTGGAGAACTGAAGTGGAGAATAAAAGTTATCTATCATAACTATTAACCTCAACCTCAGGTGCAAATGACAAGAATAAAGCTGGCACTGTCCACAATTACTTTTCATGCACCTTCTCTGTCACAACTTGTCAGTGTGATACTAGATACTAGCAGCAGAAGTCTGTGTGCTGCTGATGGAGATCTGGATTTCTCTTTGTCTCCATTTTGTCCAATTTCCTACAATTTCATCCTGATCTATATATTTACAGGGTGCTTGTTCATGTCACAGGTTGCATGCTATTCTAGATATTGAAAATGTCACACAAATTAAATAACGTTTCATAACTGTGAAAATCATATATTCTGTGCATGACTTCTGTCTTTGACTTAAGATGAATGCACCAATGTCAGTTTTATTGTCTTCAGAATAACATCTAAAGGGCCAATCAGTGTATTTAAACATATATATGAATACTGTGCTAATATACAAACGATCAAACAAAGCAACATTGTGCCACCATCGGGCCGATCAGTGTTATTGTGACGACGTTTGACCACAGTGATGATGTTTCTCTCCTCTGCTCAGCCTCCAACATCTTGTTGGGTGACGCCTTGGTGCTGCTCAGTGCGACGCTGTACGCTGTGTCTAATGTGTGTCAGGAGTACACAGTGAAGAACCTGAGCAGAGTGGAGTTCCTGGGCATGATCGGCCTGTTCGGCACAGTCATCAGCACCGTACAGATGTGAGTGTGTGTGTGTGTGGTGTGTGTGTGTGTGTGTGTGTGTGTGTGTGTGTGTGTGTGTGTGTGTGTGTGTGTGTGTGTGTGTGTGTGTGTGTGTGTGTCTGTCTGTTTTAGGACTAATGCAACACGATGGTCAAGCTGGTGTTTTGTTTTTTGTTTTTCATTGTGCAGGGTGATTCTGGAACGTAATGAAGTTGCTAACATTCAGTGGAGCTGGCAAGTCGGTCAGTACCCGTCTTACACAGAAACATTTTCATAGACAAAACACGTACAAGGCAAGATCAGATTATTTCTCCTCTCCTGGTTCATTTAATTGATTTAAGCATTTGAGCATCAGTTTCCCTTGTCATGAAAAACAAAGTGGAACATGAAGGGGCAATAGATAATCGATGACTTCATATCGGTCTCTGTTGGAAAACACTGATTAAAGTTGTCCCCCTTTATCTCACAGGACCAGACTAAATCAATCAAATCCATACACTGTAAATCAGTCAGTATCAGCTCACACTC